>NW_025535301.1:0-106583 GCF_020615455.1 Coregonus clupeaformis | reverse complement strand
GCCAAGGTAGTGGGTTCGATCCCCGGACCACACCATACACAAAAAAATAATTTATGCACGATGACTGTAAGTCGCTTTGGATAAAGCGTCTGCTAAATGGCATATTATTATTATTATTACTTAAGTACAAATATTTGAAAGTACTACTTAAGTAGTTTTTTGGGGTATGTCACGTCTCCTCCCATTGCTCCCCTCCGGCGCTCTGATTCGCCGGTCTACTATTTAGCCCTGGACTGTTCTGGATGATATTGTGTGTGATTGTTAAGCTTTGTGTCGTTTACGCTAGCTTTGTTGTTTCTCTTGCTTATTGTTAAGTAAACCTTGACCTTGTTAATTCCTCGTCCTGCCTCTTGTTATACTCAGTACGTGTCGCAGGGTATCTGTACTTTACTTTACTATTTACATTTTTGACAACTTTTACTTCACTACATTCCTAAAGAAAAGATTGTACTTTTTACTCCATACATTTTCCTGACACTAAAAGTACTCGTTACATTTTGAATGTAGCAGCACATGAAAATGGTCCATTCCACACTTATCAACAGAACATCCCCTGGTCATCCGTACTGCCTCTGATCTGGCGGACTCATTAAACACACATTTACATTTTTTAGTCATTATACAGACGCTCTTATCCAGAGCAAATTTACAGGAGCAATTAGGGTTAAGTACCTTGCTCAAGGGCACATCGACAGATTTTTCACCTAGTCGGCTCGGGGATTCGAACCAGCTACCTTTGGTTACTGGCACAACACTCTTAACCACTAAGCTACCTGCCACCTCATACTTCATTAGTAAATTATGTCTAATTGTTGGAGTGTGCCCCCTGACCTATCCGTAAATTAAAAAAACAAGAAAATGGTGCCGTCTGGTTTGCTTAATGTAAGGAATTTGGAAATGATTTATACTTTCACTTTTACTTTTGATACTTAAGTACTTTAGTGTCTACATTTACTTTTGATACTAAAGTATATTTAAAACCAAATACTTTTAGACTTTTACTCAAGCATTATTTTACTGGGTGACTGTCACTTTTACTTGAGTCATTTTCTATTAAGGTATCTTTACTTTTACTCAAGTGCACATATTTAACCTAATTATTTGGGTAGGCACAAAACTACCTCCATACTTCCATTCATTTTAAAAAATATGGTACCAGTTACTCAGACGAGTCTCATAGGCCAAAACCGTTCGGAAGCTACAGAAGTTTTCATGAGAAGACCGATTTTCGGGATGTCTCATGGTCTGGACAAATACCGGCTCTTAGCTCTGGCACCTTTCACTGCAGATGCGTAAGGTGTAATATGCTCGGTGTATGCGGTGGATTGGAGACGCATCCAAAAACAGAACTGTATCTCTAGCTTAAACTGACTTTTTATGGGGGAATTGTTTTATTATGCTAATTTAAAAATATGCGGGTACGGGACATCGACGTTAGGGAGTTAAGGCCAGATCGTTGTGTTTCCTTTTTATTTAATGAACAGTATGGGTTATTTTATATTAGTTTCCCCTTTCATCCTTTAGCATTCCATTTGCTTGCATTTAATTGATACTATTGCTAATTCTGATAATGTAACATTTTTTCCAGGTACTGTGTGTCGAATTCCTGGTGGCAATGGGGACAGCCGGATCTCACCATCATTGCCATGCCATTCTTCGGCATCATGACCAGTGATGATGCTGAACAGCGTCAGCATCCTGTCCTCTGTCTTCCAGGTGGGCGCTCAGTGCGTTGCGAGGGAGAGAAAACGATTCATAGTGCCCCCAATCATCTCAATAGTCCTCATACTCGTCAGGCTACGTGCTCTTCATCCTCAGTTACCTGCTGTTGAAAGAAGATAGGGGGATGAACGTCTGGATCGGACATGGCAATAGTGGGGACCATCTTTGTCTCGCTGAACTGGTGGGAGAACTACTGCACCCTCTTCAAAATCTCCTTCCTGGACAGTATATCCGAAGACATAGCGAGATCCAGAATGTGGTGAACATCCTTTCCAGTCTGGTCCGGATTCTGGTCACTGCAGCCGTGGTGGGGCATATGTCCCTCTGTCTGACAGGAGTCTGGTCATCGGTGACATCAGTTCCAGAGAATGTGCGGTTGGTGATCCTGATCTTGGTGGCCATCCAGATAGTGTCCTCGCTCTGTGCCATTTCGTGGTGGTGGCCTGCAAAATGCACGCCATGCGGCGAAGCTTCCTGTTACCCATGTACCTGGCCTCCTTAGGTGTTCTGACAACGTTCGTAGATCCTGTCATTATCTTCTTCCAGAACTCGAAGTGACCCCAGAGGCGCTAACTACCACCATCACAGAGTACTGCGATGACATCACATATTGGCAGGGGGCCTAGCGGCGATACTGTCTGGTTTGAAAGGCTAGTCAGGGACATCACCCACTACCCTCTGTCCCCAGGGACATGACCAACCTAACAGAAATGGTCCTCTTGGGAGGCTCTGCACTCTGCTGGTGGTTGGGTTGGGATGCTGTGTACTATGTTGCCATCTGGACCCTCCGGCTTCAGGCGCATCGAGAGGACCCAGGTATCTGTTTGTGCGGAGGATATACGAGGGGGCCTTTCTGGAACAGGGTCCATACTGCTCAACACACGTTTTGAGATTCAGAGGAAGAAAAAAATTGTAAGATTATTGTAAATTCTGTGGAGGGTGGGAGAGTTTTTGTATGTATGTGCATGAGAGAGAGTGCAAATTCACGATTCTAACGTTTCCTCCCGCTTCACGAGGCAAACTGACCAGTCTACAGTGTACCTGTGTGCAACAATGTGACATGAGAACTATGACGAAATGACGAAATGATCATCTCAATGTTCAGGTACAGTCTGACGTTTTTACATGATTTAGAACGACACAATTGGCAGAGTTAGCAGCTTTTTTAATGCAAATTGTGTGTTTTTTTATTTGTTTCTTTACCAGGCTGGACAAATACAGGCCAAGGAATAACCCCACAATGATGTGAGCTTCGAGTCCCACATTTGCTTTGATGATGCTTTAAAGATGTTGAAAGGTAGTAAAGAACGACATGTGAACGAATACGCAGAGGACCTGGTGGAGGTTATCCGAGAGGTTTACAAGTAAGCAGTGCAAAAAATTTTTCAGGCAAATGATGATCCAATATACCACAGAATTAACTTTGCGTATATACTTCATGTATATGTAAAATCTGTGAAGAAATTAATACATGATATGTATGATATCATAATATAAATGTACCTAGAAAAAACAGACATTTATCAATAAGAAGGAAAAAAATTAAGAAAACCACATATTCCCCTGAAAACCACCAGGATGTTCTTACTCACATTCTCCACCATTTGTAACAAATCGCCATGAATGTGGTTGTTCGTTGAAGTGTGTGCCTAACAAAAAACTCGAGGAGGAGAACTGGAATGATGTCCAAACTAATGATGTTAAAAACCTTTACGCAATCAAATAAAAACACATGGGCAGTGGGGAAAAACATTTTTAAAAAAGGGTAAAAAGTTTGGTCTAAAGTAAGCATAAAAACCTAATGGGACTTTCCATGACAATGTCATCAGGGTAAATGGTCACTTCAGGAACGCGCACTGTGGACATCTCCTCTGATCGTAGACAGAAGTGGATTGAGGCCAAGGGGCATCTGGTATAGTGAAAAATACTTGACATGCGTCAAAGCAGTGAGTTTGGTCCCCCTACTGCTGGGGTGCTCAGTGTGCTAATGCTAACTCCAGTCCCAGCACTGCTAACTCAGTGTACACTGCAGACATAACAGTACAGGTGAGAATAATGATGTACACCAACTTTCCTCATTTCAACCTTTGAACCTCAGTAGCTTCAACAAGGAGGATTTCATGCATCTTCAGAGAGAACCCACCCCTCCCATGCCAGAGGATCCTGCACACCCCTTACGGAGGTCGACTGGAGTACACTCTCCCTTATGGCAACCTGCTGATGGTGCACTTTAAGGACAAGCTACTGATCCGCCACAAGAAGAGATGGTCTCAGGTGAGACAATGCTGTCAATATACAGTTTACAATGTGTTTTTGAAAGGTCTAACACTATTTCATCTTTGATAGTACAATCATGAAGCTATGAATAAAGTTGGAAATAAAGTTGGATGATGAAGTTGGATTAGACATAAAACCATAGACTTGATTAGTTCACTCACTGTTGCAGATTATGTACTTGTACTACATTTTCTCGGCTGGCGCCTCACCAGGAAGTATTTCAAGAAGTTTGAGCTGGGTGAAGATGAGAGCAAGCTGAGGGAAACGATGATGGTAAGCAACACAAACAATACACAATTACTCCTTCTATTTCTAGCATCCATACTTGTTTAAATTGTTAAAATATTCTTATGTAGGAAATGGGACTGATACTTTGGATTTTGTTAGAAAGAGAAGGACAATACCTACCTCCTGGCTTTGGATGGGGATACAGACTTCCAGCCCTCTGCTGTAATGCTCCTGATAGATCGACTGAAACGTTATCCACATGTGGGTGCGGCATGTGGGAGGATTCACCCGACAGGCACAGGTATGAATTGTAATAAGAATCAAATGATTGTTAAGGAGATGTCATATCTAATAGACAGCCACAACTGAACAATGTACCCGGACCATTTTTTGGATTTAATTGTTAATTGGATGTACTCACCAACCAAGACTCTTTAAGTTTAAGTTAGAGCACAATGGTACCATATTTTTTTCACTATATGTACCCGGCCCTAAAAACAATATTGTATGTGAACACTATATGTACAGTTAGGGTTTAATTTACATAATTTATGGCCACTATTATACAGATATCTACTCAGGTCCTATGGTCAAATGGAATAAAATGTGTTTAAAGTACATTTAAAATCATAACTTTTTACAATATAGCAATAGAGATAAAAGACAAGAATAAGTCCTATGGTGTGCTATCAAACGTTGGATTATTCTGTTATATTGCCCCAGGTCCTATGGTGTGCTATCAAACGTCGGATCATTCTGTTATATTGTTCCAGGTCCTATGGTTGTGCTATCAAACGTCGGATCATTCTGTTATATTGTTCCAGGTCCTATGGTGTGCTATCAAACGTCGGATCATTCTGTTATATTGCCCCAGGTCCTATGGTGTGCTATCAAACGTCGGATCATTCTGTTAGTATTGTCCCAGGTCCTATGGTGTGCTATCAAACGTCAGATCATTCTGTTATATTGCCCCAGGTCCTATGGTGTGCTATCAAACGTCGGATCATTCTGTTATATTGCCCAGGTCCTATGGTGTGCTATCAAACGTCGGATCATTCTGTTATATTGCCCCAGGTCCTGTGGTGTGCTACCAAAAGTCTGATAATTCTGTTATATTGCTAGGTCCTATGGTGTGCTATCAAGCGTCGGATCTTCTGTTATATTGCCCCAGGTCCTGTGGTGTGCTATCAAACGTCGGATCATTCTGTTATATTGCCCCAGGTCCTATGGTGTGTATCAGAAGTTTGAGTATGCGGTGGGCCACTGGCTTCGAAGACTGCAGAGCACGTGTTTGGTTGCGTGCTCTGCAGCCCCGGCTGCTTCCAGTCTGTTCAGGGCGCAGCCCTTCATGGACAACAACGTCATGAAGAGATACACCACTAAGTCCACAGAGGCTAGCCACTACATACAAAGTACGATCAAGGTAAATCTTTATTCCTGGACAACACTCACTTGAAGAACACAGCCACTTCTCTGTGCAGTACTCTCTTGTCTACAGTACCTCCCTCTGCTCTGCTCACAGGTGAAGACCGCTGGCTGCTGCACTCTCCTGCTGCAGCAGGGCTGGAGGGTGGAGTACAACGCTGCGTCCGATGCCTACACCAACGCCCCCAGGACTTCAAGGAGTTCTATAACCAGCCGGCGACGCTGGGGCCCCTCTACCATGGCCAACACCATCCGATCTGCTGGGCTCAGGGTCTCCTGACCTCCCAGAGGAACAGCTCCATCTCTCCAAACCCCTTCATCCTCTACCAGATTCTCAGCATGGTTGCCTCCATCCTAGGCCCGCCGCAATCTGCCTAATGATCTCAGGTATCCTGCCTGTCAGGGCCTCCTCATACAGCTCAAGCTTTGGGTAGTTTGTTGTTGGAATGTAACAGGAAACAAACATGTTGTAAACTGAAGGAAGATGATTATTGTTCATAATAATTCTGGTCCTCTCCCTTTTTCAGGAAGCTTGTCGTTCATACTGCACATCAATCCCAACTACGCTCTGTTACTTGCAACAGCGCCCCCTGTGGTGTACCTGTTGCTGTGCTTCAAGCTGAAATCGGACACACAGATCGCCATAGCAGCCGTCATGAGCGTCTTGTACGCTTTCCTCATGATAGGAACCGCTTTGTCCATCATAGGTAAATGATGACAATAAACTTAATCTCAATCAACACAAAGCAGAACCTCAAGAATACAAACCTCAGAGTTACATACTGCTTTCTTGGTCATTATGTTAACTATCTCTGTTCATCTCAGCTTCTATGGTTGCCCAGCAGACCATTTGGATTCCTAGCGGCCTGTTTATCATAGGCCTGGTGCTGATTAACATCATCACAGCAGCGCTCCACCCCAAGGAGTTCCATCTGGTCATCTACGGCCTCCTCTACTTCATCTCTATCCCCAGTGGCTACCTCCTGCTGACCATCTACTCAATGGTCAACTTGAACAATGTGTCCTGGGGCACTCGGGAGACAGGTGGCCAAATCGCTGCAACATCACCAGCCAAGGCCATCACACAGCACATCCTACAGGCCAAGTGCTGCAAGTTTCTCTGCTGGGACAGTGGCAAAGTTGCAGACCAGAATGACCAGGTGCCAAAAACTGTTGTGATGGCTGATAAGCCAAAGGTGAACCATGATCTGACCTCTCAGGACAATAACAGGTAATGACATTTTGAGTGTCTGAAGTGTTAATATGATCTCACCACTTCTGCGTAAACCCCACGCATAGTATTTGGATCTGTATTTGTTCTAAGCATAACTCCAATGTTCAAAGTAAAATACTTGTCAGAACCCCAATTTGTGCAAGTCCTAATACTCCAAGGCTATATGTGCATTCCACAAGGCTCCGTTTCGGGAGTGTTTTATGATTTGCATATACAAAATATAACATCTAACTTAGTTTAAATCTTTCTCTTAAAATGTGTATTTTTCATTTTCTCCTCTTTTGATGTGTGTATTGAGACAGTTGTGTGGAATGCACACCAAATAATGTTGGATTTCTTTCAATCTAGGATTGTGGAATTCCGTTCTCATCAGTATACTGAACAAAGTGAGTATATTTTTTTATAGATCTATTACAATCTTTCCACTGTGTGAATTTAAGATAAAGACATTAAAATATTATCTTACAAAGTGACACACACATTTAGATTTCACCTAGTAACCTTTAATATGCACACTGTGTTAACTATGTCCCTTCTTCTTTGTGCTGGTACTGATACTCCCTGTATATACAGTTGAAGTTTACAGTTGAAGTCGGAAGTTTACATACACCTTAGCCAAATACCTTTAAACACAGTTTTTCACAATTCCTGACATTTAATCCTAGTAAAAATGTCCTTTCTTAGGTCAGTTAGGATCACCACTTTATTTTAAGAATGTGAAATGTCAGAATAATAGTAAAGAGAATGATTTATTTCAGCTTTTAGTTATTTCATCACATTCCCAGTGGGTCAGAAGTTTACATACACTCAATTAGTATTTGGTAGCATTGCCTTTAAATTGTTTAACTTGGGTCAAACGTTTCGGGTAGCCTTCCACAAGCTTCCCACAATAAGTTGGGTGAATTTTGGCCCATTCCTCCTGACAGAGCTGGTGTAACTGATTCAGGTTTGTAGGCCTCCTTGCTCGCACACACTTTTTCAGTTCTGCCCACACATTTTCTATAGGATTGAGGTCAGGGCTTTGTGATGGCCACTCCAATACCTTGACTTTGTTGTCCTTAAGCCATTTTGCCACATTTGGAAGAACTATTTGCGACCAAGCTTTAACTTCCTGACTGATGTCTTGAGATGTTGTTTCAATATATCCACATAATTGTCCTTCCTCATGATGCCATCTATTTTGTGAAGTGCACCAGTCCCTCCTGCAGCAAAGCACCACCACAGCATGATGCTGCCACCCCTGTGCTTCACGATTGGGATGGTGTTCTTCGGCTTGCAAATGCACCCCCTTTTTCCTCCAAACATAACAATGGTCATTATGGCCAAACAGTTCTATTTTTGTTTCATCAGACCAGAGGACATTTCTCCAAAAAGTACGATCTTTGTCCCCATGTGCAGTTGCAAATCGTAGTTTGGGTTTTTTATGGCGGTTTTGGAGCAGTGGCTTCTTCCTTGCTGAGCGGCCTTTCAGTTTATGTCGATATAGGACTTGTTTTACTGTGGATATAGATACTTTTGTACCTGTTTCCTCCAGCATCTTCACAAGGTCCTTTGCTGTTGTTCTGGGAATGATTTACACTTTTCACACCAAAGTACGTTAATCTCTAGGAGACAGAACGCGTCTCCTTCCTGAACGGTATGACGGCTGCGTGGTCCCATGGTGTTTATACTTGCGTACTATTGTTTGTACAGATGAACGTGGTACCTTCAGGCATTTGGAAATTGCTCCCAAGGATGAACCAGACTTGTGGAGGTCTGCAAATTTTTTTCTGAGGTCTTAGCTGATTTCTTTTGATTTTCCCATGATGTCAAGCAAAGAGGCACTGAGTTTGAAGGTAGGCCTTGAAATAAATCCACAGGTACACCTCCAATTGACTCAAATGATGCCAATTAGCCTATCAGAAGCTTCTAAAGCCATGACATCATTTTTTGGAATTTTCCAAGCTGTTTAAAGGCACAGTCAACTTAGTGTATGTAAACTTCTGACCCACTGGAATTGTGATATAGTGAATAATAATAATCTGTCTGTAAACAATTGTTGGAAAAATTACTTGTGTCATGCACAAAGTAGATGTCCTAACCGACTTGCCAAACTATAGTGTGTTAACAAGAAATTTTAATTTTAACGAGTTTTAATGACTACAACCTAAGTGAATGTAAACTTCCGACTTCAACTGTAGTTCCATTCTTGTGTATTTTATTTGATTCCTCGTGTTAGTTACTATTTTATTTTATTTTATAATTTTTTTAACTGCATTGTTGGAAAAGGTTCGTCAGCAAGCATTTCACTGTCATAAAGTCTACACCAGTTGTATTCGGCGCATGTGATCAATAAGATTTTATTTGATTCTTTGTATCTACAGACTGGGTAACACAACTGCAGAATAAGTCCTATGACTTCCCTCTAAATGAATATTTTCTTGTGAAGGTAGAGTGTTCTTATTCTATGTCTAACATAATATGATAGTATTCCTGAATAACATTAAAGTAACAAGATGCATTTACAGGCCTACATATACAGTGGGGAAAAAAAGTATTTGGTCAGCCACCAATTGTGCAAGTTCTCCCACTTAAAAAGATGAGAGAGGCCTGTAATTTTCATCATAGGTACACGTCAACTATGACAGACAAAATGAGAAAAATTATCCAGAAAATCACATTGTAGGATTTTTTATGAATTTATTGGCAAATGATGGTGGAAAATAAGTATTTGGTCAATAACAAAAGTTTCTCAATACTTTGTTATATACACTTTGTTGGCAATGACACAGGTCAAACGTTTTCTGTAAGTCTTCACAAGGTTTTCACACACTGTTTCTGGTATTTTGGCCCATTCCTCCATGCAGATCTCCTCTAGAGCGGTGATGTTTTGAGGCTGTCGCTGGGCAACACGGACTTTCAACTCCCTCCAAAGATTTTCTATGGGGTTGAGATCTGGAGACTGGCTAGGCCACTCCAGGACCTTGAAATGCTTCTTATGAAGCCACTCCTTCGTTGCCCGGGCGGTGTGTTTGGGATCATTGTCATGCTGAAAGACTCAGCCACGTTTCATCTTCAATGCCCTTGCTGATGGAAGGAGGTTTTCACTCAAAATCTCACGATACATGGCCCCATTCATTCTTTCCTTTACACGGATCAGTCGTCCTGGTCCCTTTGCAGAAAAACAGCCCCAAAGCATGATGTTTCCACCCCCATGCTTCACAGTAGGTATGGTGTTCTTTGGATGCAACTCAGCATTCTTTGTCCTCCAAACATGACGAGTTGAGTTTTTACCAAAAAGTAATATTTTGGTTTCATCTGACCATATGACATTCTCCCAATCCTCTTCTGGATCATCCAAATGCACTTCAGACGGGCCTGGACATGTACTGGCTTAAGCAGGGGGGACACGTCTTGCACTGCAGGATTTGAGTCCCTGGCGCGTAGTGTGTTACTGATGGTAGGCTTTGTTACTTTGGTCCCAGCTCTCTGCAGGTCATTCACTAGGTCCCCCGTGTGGTTCTGGGATTTTTGCTCACCGTTCTTGTGATCATTTTGACCCCACGGGGTGAGATCTTGCGTGGAGCCCCAGATCGAGGGAGATTATCAGTGGTCTTGTATGTCTTCCATTTCCTAATAATTGCTCCCACAGTTGATTTCTTCAAACCAAGCTGCTTACCTATTGCAGATTCAGTCTTCCCAGCCTGGTGCAGGTCTACAATTTTGTTTCTGGTGTCCTTTGACAGCTCTTTGGTCTTGGCCATAGTGGAGTTTGGAGTGTGGCTGTTTGAGGTTGTGGACAGGTGTCTTTTATACTGATAACAAGTTCAAACAGGTGCCAGTAATACAGGTAACGAGTGGAGGACAGAGGAGCCTCTTAAAGAAGTTGTTACAGGTCTGTGAGAGCCAGAAATCTTGCTTGTTTGTAGGTGACCAAATACTTATTTTCCACCATAATTTGCAAATAAATTCATAAAAAATCCTACAATGTGATTTTCTGGATTTTTTTTCCTCAATTTGTCTGTCATAGTTGACGTGTACCTATGATGAAAATTACAGGCATCTCTCATCTTTTTAAGTGGGAGAACTTGCACAATTGGTGGCTGACTAAATACTTTTTTTCCCCACTGTACATATAGATTATGGGGATAAAGTAGACTAATTGTCTAACCACTCCAGATTGTTGTTATATCCAGAATCACATATGTTTGACTGTAGATATCTGACTTAACTATTTAATAAGTGTCTCTTGGTGTGCTTCAGGAAGAGGAGGACTTTTGGAGAGAGCTCCAGAAGGTCTATTTGGAACCTCTGGCTGAGGATAAAGAAAAACAGAAGAAAATCACAAATGACCTAAAGGAACTGAGAAATAAGGTATGCTGTATGCATAGCTGTTTTGAGTGGGTGGTGCTGGGGGGGTGGGGGAGAACTCCCCTTTATGATAAAGCATTGCATGCATCTATAATCAGTATATAAACGGAGTTTACCAAACATTAGGAACACCTTCCTAATATTGAGTTGCAACCCCCCTTTTGCCCTCAGAACAGCTTCAATTCGTTGGGGCATGGACTCTAAAAGGTGTCGAAAGCGTTCCACAGGGATGCTGGCCCATGTTCAGTACAATGCTTCCCACAGTTGTGTCAAGTTGGCTGGATGTCCTTTGGGTGGTGGACCATTCTTGATACACATGGGCAACTGTTGAGTGTGAAAAACCCAGTAGCGTTGCAGTTCTTGACACAAACCGGTGCGCCTGGCATCAACTACCAAAGCCACTTAAATATTTTGTCTTGCCCATTCACCCTCTGAATGGCACATACAGTGGGGAGAACAAGTATTTGATACACTGCCGATTTTGCAGGTTTTCCTACTTACAAAGCATGTAGAGGTCTGTAATTCTTATCATAGGTACACTTCAACTGTGAGAGACGGAATCTAAAACAAAAATCCAGAAAATCACATTGTATGATTTTTAAGTAATTAATTTGCATTTTATTGCATGACATAAGTATTTGATACATCAGAAAAGCAGAACTTAATATTTGGTACAGAAACCTTTGTTTGCAATTACAGAGATCATACGTTTCCTGTAGGTCTTGACCAGGTTTGCACACACTGCAGCAGGGGATTTTGGCCCACTCCTCCATACAGACCTTCTCCAGATCCTTCAGGTTTCGGGGCTGTCGCTGGGCAATACGGACTTTCAGCTCCCTCCAAAGATTTTCTATTGGGTTCAGGTCTGGAGACTGGCTAGGCCACTCAGGCCCTTGAGATGCTTCTTACGGAGCCACTCCTTAGTTGCCCTGGCTGTGTGTTTCGGTCGTTGTCATGCTGGAAGACCCAGCCACGACCCATCTTCAATGCTCTTACTGAGGGAAGGAGGTTGTTGGCCAAGATCTTGCTATACATGGCCCCATCCATCCTCCCCTCAATATGGTGCAGTCGTCCTGTCCACTTTGCAGAAAAGCATCCCCAAAGAATGATGTTTCCACCTCCATGCTTCACGGTTGGGATGGTGTTCTTGGGGTTGTACTCATCCTTCTTCTTCCTCCAAACACAGTGAGTGGAGTTTAGACCAAAAAGCTCTATTTTTGTCTCATCAGACCACAAGACCTTCTCCCATTCCTCCTCTGGATCATCCAGATGGTCATTGGCAAACTTCAGACGGGCCTGGACATGCGCTGGCTTGAGCAGGGGGACCTTGCGTGCACTGCAGGATTTTTATCCATGACGGCGTAGTGTGTTACTAATGGTTTTCTTTGAGACTGTGGTCCCAGCTCTCTTCAGGTCATTGACCAGGTCCTGCCGTGTAGTTCTGGGCTGATCCCTCACCTTCCTCATGATCATTGATGCCCCACGAGGTGAGATCTTGCATGGAGCCCCAGACCGAGGGTGATTGACCGTCATCTTGAACTTCTTCCATTTTCTAATAATTGCGCCAACAGTTGTTGCCTTCTCACCAACCTGCTTGCCTATTGTCCTGTAGCCAATCCCAGCCTTGTGCAGGTCTACAATTGTATCCCTGATGTCCTTACACAGCTCTCTGGTCTTGGCCATTGTGGAGAGGTTGGAGTCTGTTTGATTGAGTGTGTGGAAAGGTGTATTTTATACAGGTAACGAGTTCAAACAGGTGCAGTTAATACAGGTAATGAGTGGAGAACAGGAGGGCTTCTTAAAGAAAAACTAACAGGTCTGTGAGAGCCGGAATTCTTACTGGTTGGTAGGTGATCAAATACTTATGTCATGCAATAAAATGCAAATTAATTACTTAAAATCATACAATGTGATTTTCTGGATTTTTGTTTTAGATTCCATTTCTCACAGTTGAAGTGTACCTATGATAAAAATTACAGACCTCTACATGCTTTGTAAGTAGGAAAACCTGCAAAATCGGCAGTGTATCAAATACTTCTTCTCCCCACTGTATACACAATTCATGTCTCAATTGTCTCAAGGCTTAAAAATCCTTCTTTAACCTGTCTCCTCCCCTTCATCTACACTGATTAAAGTGGATTTAACAAGTGACATCAATAAGGGATCATAACTTTCACCTGGATTCACTTGGTCAATCTGTCATGGAATGTGTTTGTATACTCAGTGTGTATATATATTATTGGCTACAGTAGGCTAGTAAATAAACTTTCCAGTGACACTGACTCACCCAATGATGCGATGAAGCCTAGGCTTCTCACCGGTGATGGCCGGTTAGTGGATAAGCTACTTCGAAAAACAGTGCTTTTCGATCAGAATCACTCAAAAGTTGAGAAAAATATTGTTAGCTACTACAGACAAATTAGTCTTCTCTTTTCAGCAGTAGGCATTTGCTTTCCAAACTGAAACTGTATGTTTTTCTGTGCGATTGTATTTAGACATTTGTGAAAGGCAAACTGACAGCCGGGAACCAACCATAGAAATATAATCTGTAGAAATGCTAGCTATTAAAATCAGTTCAAAATAACAACATTAGGGGATTAATCCAAGGCTTAAAAACGAAGGTGTCCATGAATGCTGATGACTCAAATTGTATATTTTATATGTCTCATTGAAGATCTAGATAACTTTTCTGGCATCTCTAGACTAAAAGTGTACCATATTACGTATTGGATCTTTAACAGACACAACTTTTACATTACCCTGCAGTTTACCTATAAAATGGGCTGATGGTGAAGTATGTAAATGAGCTCTCCACCATGGAGATGTAAAATTACACTGATTAACTCGTTAATCATATCTCAGTTTACTCATTTACTTATGGCGCAGCCTACTACTTAAGCGAATATTTCGCTTTATCTGGGATGCTAAACCAGACAAGATAAAGCGTGCCTATCTATATAATGAATGCGAGGATACAGAATCAATAGACCGTTTGTTCTGTATTGCCCTCAGGTAGCCTGTTTCTGGTCTCAGGTTCAGGAATTGCTGAAAAAGCGTAACGTTAATTGAAAATTGACCCTAGAATTAGTATTGTTGGGAGATTTGGAGAGACCTGGTCAGTCAATTATTAATATACTAATACTCTTAGTAAAAGTATATTTCTTCAACTCGCAATCTGTGGATTCTATTCGATTAGATAGATTCAAATTGTGTGTAAACAAATCGCAACATAGTTGAAAGATACACTGCTCATCGAATGTCTCATTCAAAAATCTTGAATGGTTGAGGGGCAGCTCAGGGGAAACTGTGGGGGATCCTGGATGGTTGGTGGCCTGGTGGTTGGAAGCATTGGGCCAGTGGCCGAAAGGTTGCTGGTTCGGGTCCCCGATTCGACTGGGTGGGGGATCTGTCGATGTGCCCTTGGGCGGGTCGCTTGACCCTGGTTGCTCCTGTGGGTCGCTCTGGATGGGAGCGTCTGCTATAAGACTCAAATGTGATGTAAATGTTGAGCGGCTTCACTGCAGGTAGATTGTATGTTTAAAAAATAAATAAATGATATATACAGTACCAGTCAAAAGTTTGGACACACCTACTTATTCAAGGGTTTTTCTTTATTTTTACTATTTTCCACATAGTAGAATAATAGTGAAGACAAAGCTGTCATCAAGGCAAAGGGTGGCTACTTTGAAGAATCTCAAATATAAAATATATTTTGATTTGTTTAACACTTTTTTGTGACTACATGATTCCATATGTGTTATTTCATAGTTTTGATGTCTTCTATTATTTTACAATGTAGAAAATAGTCCAAAAAAAAAAAAATATATATATATATATATATATATATATATACAGTGGGGAAAAAAAGTATTTAGTCAGCCACCAATTGTGCAAGTTCTCCCACTTAAAAAGATGAGAGAGGCCTGTAATTTTCATCATAGGTACACGTCAACTATGACAGACAAAATGAGGAAAAAAATTCCAGAAAATCACATTGTAGGATTTTTAATGAATTTATTGGCATATGATGGTGGAAAATAAGTATTTGGCCAATAACAAAAGTTTCTCAATACTTTGTTATATACCCTTTGTTGGCAATGACACAGGTCAAACGTTTTCTGTAAGTATTCACAAGGTTTTCACACACTGTTGCTGGTATTTTGGCCCATTCCTCCATGCAGATCTCCTCTAGAGCAGTGATGTTTTGGGGCTGTCGCTGGGCAACACAGACTTTCAACTCCCCACTCCAAAGATTTTCTATGGGGTTGAGATCTGGAGACTGGCTAGGCCACTCCAGGACCTTGAAATGCTTCTTACGAAGCCACTCCTCGTTGCCCGGCGGTGTGTTTGGGATCATTGTCATGCTGAAAGACCCAGCCACGTTTCATCTTCAATGCCCTTGCTGATGGAAGGAGGGTTTCACTCAAAATCTCACGATACATGGCCCCATTCATTCTTTCCTTTACGCGATCAGTCGTCCTGGTCCCTTTGCAGAAAAAACAGCCCCCAAAGCATGATGTTTCCAACCCCATGCTTCACAGTAGGTATGGTGTTCTTTGGATGCAACTCCAGCATTCTTTGTCCTCCAAACATGACGAGTTGAGTTTTTACCAAAAAGGTTCTATTTTGGTTTCATCTGACCATATGACATTCTCCCAATCCTCTTCTGGATCATCCAAATGCACTTCAGACGGGCCTGGACATGTACTGGCTTAAGCAGGGTGACACGTCTGGCACTGCAGGATTTGAGTCCCTGGCGGCGTAGTGTGTTACTGATGGTAGGCTTTGTTACTTTGGTCCCAGCTCTCTGCAGGTCATTCACTAGGTCCCCCCGTGTGGTTCTGGGATTTTTGCTCACCGTTCTTGTGATCATTTTGACCCCACGGGGTGAGATCTTGCGTGGAGCCCCAGATCGAGGGAGATTATCAGTGGTCTTGTATGTCTTCCATTTCCTAATAATTGCTCCCACAGTTGATTTCTTCAAACCAAGCTGCTTACCTATTGCAGATTGAGTCTTCCCAGCCTGGTGCAGGTCTACAATTTTGTTTCTGGTGTCCTTTGACAGCTCTTTGGTCTTGGCCATAGTGGAGTTTGGAGTGTGACTGTTTGAGGTTGTGGACAGGTGTCTTTTATACTGATAACAAGTTCAAACAGGTGCCATTAATACAGGTAACGAGTGGAGGACAGAGGAGCCTCTTAAAGAAGAAGTTACAGGTCTGTGAGAGCCAGAAATCTTGCTTGTTTGTAGGTGACCAAATACTTATTTTCCACCATAATTTGCAAATAAATTCATTAAAAAATCCTACAATGTGATTTTCTGGATTTTTTTTCTTCTCAATTGTCTGTCATAGTAGATGTGTACCTATGATGAAAATTACAGGCCTCTCTCATCTTTTTAAGTGGGAGAACTTGCACAATTGGTGGCTGACTAAATACTTTTTTTCCCCACTGTACCTACACATACTGAGCAGCTCATGTTATAGACAGAAGCGTGTTACATGGCAGACTAATCCAAACTCATCTCTCGGCATGTCCAGCCCATCCATTATCTCAGCCAATGATGGCTAGTTGGAAGGTTCCTGTCTTTTTCCGTGGCTAAACCAACTAGGCTCGTAATTTAACAATTGTATTCGTATTTACAGATGGCATACAAGTTTGTCATTAAGTCACATTAAAGTTTACATGTTCCAGAAGGCACTTCTGCCACAAAACGCATTTTGATTTTTAAAAAAGAACGTTTACATTCAAATGCCTCTCCTGTGAAGTAGTGACATTTTTGGATGTTTAATTTTTTTATTTTACCAACATTATTTACATTTATCAGGGGTGCTGCAGCACTCCTACTTCCCTCGCGGCTATGGCTGTATGCTGTCTTTTCATTTCAATGTACATGATATTAGCATCAAGTAGAAGGTGTAGTACTTTATGTCTGCCTCTGGTATTAAAGAGATAGTTTAGTGCTGTTGAAACTGACTAGTCGGAGCAATCCACTGTTTGTGTATGCTTGCTTGTCATGTTCATATCCCTTTAATGAAACTCTTCTCCTCTTCATACAGGTGACTTTTGTCTTTTTCATCTGCAATGCCATGTGGCTGGTGGCGACTTTCACTCTTCAGGCCATTGGAACCTCAGTCACCATCAGAATCCCAAAACACAATCTCAATCTGACTCAGACTAGGGAGTATCTATTCATCGATCCAGTAGGACTGATGTTCCTTTGGGATTTGCATCCTTACTGCTGATCCAGTTCTTTGCCATGTTCTACCACAGGTGATTATTTTAATTATTTATTTATTTATAGGCAGGATCACCAAATTCCAACCCACATTTTCAAAATACTCTCTATTCTTGATTTAATGTTTTATTTTATTAATTTTTTACAAACAATGTGATTTAGGTTGCCTTTATATTATGATCCATTAACCCATGAAATCGTACCCATTTTATAGCTGTTACATTATTATTTTGTTTTTGTTCCTTTAGAATTTACACTCTGATCCATTTTGTTGCATTTGTGAATACGAGTCCAAGACTGGGAGAAGACTATCAGACGATGACATGCAGGTACATTTGCATATTCTTGTTGACGACAAAGATGAACATAGTGAGGGAATAGAAGGGTGTAACACTTTGTTAGCATTTTTTATCATATCAATGACATTCCTGATGGTGGATAACTAAAGATGTGTCTCTGTACCTTCTAACTCCAACTTCACAGATTCCTGACATGCTGGAGATGGAGCTCAAAGACGACAAATACTTTGACACATTTCTGTCTATAGAGAATCCAGCAACAATCCAGCAACATAGCCAAGGAACTCTAGTGTGAGGTCCTTCTACTAAGTGTCTCTTAATGGCAGCAGTTGCAGTTAAAATAGTAGTAGGAGTCAGAGAGGGGTACTGCAGTTTTGTGTTACTTGTTGCACAATTAGATATAGTAGAATTGAGGGAGAATGTTCCAAGTAGTATAGATTCTAGAGACTATTTATTTTATTTTATATAGTTAACCAGGAAAAGACCCTTGATGAACCTCTTTTGCAAGGGCAGCGTGAACATACAATACAAGAACAAAGACGGGGACAAAACATTAAAAACAATTGCAGCGGTCAACAACATATATTATAGCGTAACATAGAGTATAGCAAGTGAATGTGAGTTAAATCTCAGGGAAATGTGATATAATGTTATCATATTGTGCTATTTCATGTGTGATCAATTGTTGTAGCTTGTAATTTTTGTTTGCTCTTTGTGTGCTTTTGCTTGTTGTGCATCACTTATTAATAGTATTTTGGTTACCAGTTATACTTTTCCCTTTTGAGTGAAGCACTTTATCTGTATATTTGAGTTTGGTGTGTCACACTTTGTGTTGCACTGATTTATTTAGCTTTTTTAATGAACTTTTAGTGGAGTTTTGTTTGCTGTGTATTTATGATGTAACAGAATAGATTGCATAAGCCCTCTATGCTGATAGCAAATTGGGTTATAATTTATAACATTAATGAGTGATTTAAGTGAATCATTAGTATGTATTAGTATACATATTCTGGGGAAAAGGGTAACAACAACAGAGAAAGGAGTGCCATGATGGTTACCAGATGTATGTGAAAGGAAGTATAACCAAGAGTATAAAAGATGTGAGAAATTGACAAAGGGCAGAGCTATGTCCGTTTGTTAGATGAACCCACGGGCTCGTGATCAAATAAATACTTGGTATAAAATCTCCACAGAATGTCTAAGTAAATTCTTGCCTCCTCACTTCTCAATACTAGAAACTCATCATAACAATAATGCAACAATTCCACATAATGCTCCTTTAAGCCTTAATTCCTTGACATGCCTTAATTCCTAGGATAAATAAATAATTGCACCAATGCATCACATCCAAAAGTGAGAATGTTCTTCAACAGTGCAAGGTTACATGATGGAATAAGAGTTTGTCTTATGACTGTTTTAAGTGTATTTATAAACCATTATTCAACCAAGCTTACAATTTGGCAAGCACAAATGACTATCTCACAATTTTAACTATAACTGTTTATTAATATGTCCAAAAATAAATAATTGATGGTTAAAGCAATTGACCCATTGTCAAATACACTGTTAAATGATTTAACAATTTAAACATTTTTTATGTGAACCCGTTTTTGCCATTGCGCTCATAAGCTACCATGAATTTGAAACAAAAGCTTGACCTGGGCCTGGAAATCAGACTCTGGAGCCCTATATAGGCTCTTTGCAGAATGTTACTTCCATATTTAGTAAACAGTACCCACTACTTCCGGAGCAGCCGGAAGTCGTCGCTCAGTGAGTGTATATGGCAGAGGTTTTCTCTCTGTGCCTTTAGGAGTTGCCGAAGTTGACTGTAAACAATGTTCACAGAATTGCCCAGGTCAAAATTGCCCGGGCCATTTCCTGCAGTCAAATGACCTAGTGGCCCCATGGGTGGAATGTTATTAATATTTTTCATAATTTCATATTAAATAAACATTATTTAAAAAAAAAAAAAAAAAATCCGGTGTTTCTATGTCAAACGGTTTTGTTATATTTCAGTCTTCTGTGATGTATATAAAGTGTAACATTGGGATGCAAATTCAAAATGTAATACATTTCAACGGTATATCTGACATGGTACAGGTGTCTTCTTTTTTTTTAAGCCCATAACCATCTGTGTGAGTGTGGTGAATTATTATTAATGAACTGTAGAATTTAATGGACTATGAGGTAGAACTGGGTTAATCAAGAGCATAAAGTTAGAATTCTTTGTTACTGGGCCAGGAATTGTATTGGGTCATTTAATTTCACTGTGTGGGTGAGTAGAGAGGGAATCTGCCCTAGGGTCAGAGTGCTTGCTCTTACTTAAATCCATGGCGGTCTTATCTGATGAGAGACTGAAACTAGCTTGTGGCCTTTTGTCTCTCTCTTCAAACACAGTGAAGGGAGCTTTATCTTGGCCAGGTCGCAGTTGTAAATGAGAACCTGTTCTCAACTGGCTTACCTGGTTAAATAAAGGTTAAATAAAAAATAAATAAAAAAAAAAGCACCAGGGTTGAATAGAGTTTGGCCTAGACCTTTGTCTCCTTGGTATCTTCTTGATTGATTACAGCATGAGGGGGTGAGGTTTGTGTGGTTCAGGGCCTTGTCATGTTTAAACTAAACATTAGTGTGTGTGCAAGACAGGGGAGCGAGTGATTGGTTGGAGTAATAGTTCAGCCGTCCTCAGGGACAAAGGAAGTGGGTGTGGAGTGATAAAGAGCGGGAAACTGAAGAGGGACGGATTTAGAGCTAGAAGAGTTGGGGAAAATGGTATATAATGTGACGTGAGAAAAACAGAACGGGTGCCCCTCTGCAGACGGGTATCGGCTTTGTTGAAAACTTTAATAAAGTAATTTCTTGATGCAACAAAAACTCTGTAAGACCGTATTTGTAATAAAGTAGCAGTGGTTATTTTCCACAACATGAGGTGTACACTTTTGTTTCAAAGTAGATTTGTTTAAGACTACCAAGAAACACTCTGTGTGACCCTGATTTAGCCCACTGCAGTAAAAGGTTAAATTCTATGTGTCATCCTATTGAACCGATTACAAAGGTATGTATACTTAACATTATTAGCCAACTAGCTAACTAGCTAGGCTAGCTCAGTACTTGCCAGCAGTGACAGCGTAAGCCAGCTCGCTAAACTAGTTAAAAAACAACCAGGGCCTCTCGAGTGGCGCAGTGGTCTAAGGCACTGCATCATAGTGCTAACTGTGCCACTAGAGATCCTAGTTCGAGTGCAGGCTCTGTCGCAGCCGGCCGCGACCGGGAGACCCATGGGGCGGCGCACAATTGGCCCAGCGTCGTTCAGGGTAGTGGAGGGTTTGGCTGGCAGGGATGTTCTTATCCCATCGCGCACTAGCGACTCCTGTGGCGGCCCGGGCGCAGTGCACGCTGACTTGGTCGCCAGCTGTACAGTGTTTTCTCCGACACATTGGTGTGGCTGGTTTCCGGGTTAAGCGGGCAGTGCGGCTCGGTTGGGTTGTCCTAATATTTTGGTTGGTAAAAAATCTGAGTGGCTGGAAGATTTTCAAACCTACCTGCCACAATGGCTGATGGACCAAAAAGTAAATCTTAGGCCCCGAGCATGACAATTGGTACTTTTTCCACCACTGGCTATGGTACACTATAAGTACAAGTAAGTACCCCTCAATATATACTTCATTATAACTACCAAAATCCTGTGTAACACTTAGTAATTACATTGTACTTATGCAGATATTACATGTACTCTGTGGTGTACTAGTGTATTTATTATCTCACTTGGATCTCGCTTCCACAAACTTTTAATTGAGAGAGGTTGTCAGGATGGGTAATGCACTGTATAAGTAAGTACACATTAGTTACAAGAGGCGTACCTCAATATACACTTCATTTTAACTAGCTAAATCCTATGTAACTACTAGTAATTACATTGTACTTAAGCAAACATTACATGTGCTTTGAAATAGAGTCTTATTCCTCATCTGGGATGACACTCGTATTAAATCTGTTTTGTAAGATCAACCAAGTTAACCCAGATGGTAATGCTTTATTTTTGGGGGGCAAGTGCTGAAACAATGTTGACTGGAGATATATTCTGAACAGTGCACATTCATGGGTAATAATTTGAGACTATTAAGCATAGGCTATAATCTCTCAGACACCCAGCACATCCACAAGGATCCCAACCTTTGTCACAGTTGTTAATGAATCGGATGCAGCTGAGAAGAAGCTAAGCACTAAATTGGTGAATATAATGTAGACCTGCCTGTTTGCAACAAGCATGGTAACAAGCATTCGTTATTACACTTCTGTAATTACAGACCGCAATTACTACAAGGTACATGTTGTTATTACAATATAACTATGAGTCATTACAGTTAACTACAATACATCTTAGTTTAATTACACTGTAATAAGGACCCTTAAAATGAAGTTTTACAAAAAATGTGCTTAACAAGCCACATAATAAGTTGCATGGACTAACTCTGTGTACAATAATAGAGTTTAGCATGATTTTTGTATGACTACCTCATCTCTGTACCCCACACATACAATTATTTGTAAGGTCCCTCAGTCGAGCAGCGAAATTCAACCACAAATACCAGGGAGGTTTATCAATGCCTCACAAAGAAGGGCACCTATTGGTAGATTGGTTTAAAAAAAAATAAAAGCAGACATTGAATATCCCTTTGAGCATCGTGAAGTTATTAATTACACTTTTGATGGTGTATCAATACACCCAGTTACTACAAAGATAAAGATGTCCTTCCTAGCTCAGTTGTCGGAGGAAGGAAACCACTCAGGGATTTCACCATGAGGCCAATGGTCACCTTAAAACAGTTACAGAGTTTAATGGCTGTTATAGGAGAAAACTGAGGATTGATCAACATTTTAGTTACTCCACAATACTAGCCTAATTGACAGAGCGAAAAGAAGAAAGCCTGTTCAGAATAAAAAATATTCCAAAACATGCATCCTGTTTGCAACAATGCACTAAAGTAATAATGCAAATAATGTAGGAAAGCAATTAACTTTTTCTCCTGAATACAAAGTGTTATGTTTGGGGCAAATCCAACACAACACATTACTGAGTAACACTCTCTATATTTTCAAGCAGAGCGGTGGCTGCATCATGTTATGGGTATCCTTGTAATCGTTAAGGATTGGCCAAATATACACTGGAGTTGCTTACCAAGACAAAATTGAATGTTCCTGAGTGGCCTTGTTACAGTTTTGACTTAAATCGGCTTAAAAATCAATGGTAAGACTTGGAAATGGCTGTTTGGCAATGATCACCAACCAACTTGGCAGAGCTTGAATATTTTTTTTAAGAATAATGAGCAAATATTGTACAATCCAGGTGTGCAAAGCTCTTCGAGACTTATCCAGAAAGACTCACTGCTGTAATTGCTGCCAAAGGTGCTTCTACAAAGTATTAATGCAAGTGTGGGAATATTTATGTAAATTAGATATTTCTATATTTCATTTTCAATACATTTGCAAAAATGTCTAAAACATGTTGTTTTCACGTTGTCATTATGGGGTATTGTGTGTAGATGGGAGATATACAGCACATTCGGAAAGTATTCAGACCCCTTCCCTTTGTCGTATCGAGTAACTGCTGGCAATTATTGCTGATAAACAAAGGAGTCCGCTCATACTGAACCTGGATCATAAGTTTTATTCATATCACAAGCTTTCAGCATGAGTTACAGACTTGCAGGGTCTGGAGAGCAGTGTCCTCGAATTCTAATGGCTGCTCTGCTTTCTTCTTCGTCTAGCCCATACTTATAAACAATGTGAAAATATGGGTTGCTCCCCCTGCGGTCCAATCACCCGTCTCCCCTGGGGCGTCACCCTACAACTGACTACTTTTGAACTAACATAAACAACATTCCATTTCTTCATGAAAAACATTTAACAAAGGCATAATCCTAATACACTACATTTCCCCCCTTCGAGACTAACTAAAAGTCTCGAAAACAAACAGAATAGGATTATGACTAGTAACGATTTATCTTATTGAGTATTTTTAACCTTAAACCAAAAAAAACATTCTTCTCTAGAGTGTATATACCTTTCTATGAAATATGAATAACTGTTTATGACGTGTGAATACATTACTATGAAATATGAACAAATCTTTATGGAGTGTGAATACATTACTATGAAATATGAACAAATCTTTATGGAGTGTGAGAGCGAAAAACTGTCTGGCAGCCATCTTTCCAGATATCCATCCATCAATCAAGACAGTAAAATTCTCTCACGGTCCCTCTGCCCCAGGCAACCACCTAGGTACTCCAGATAAACTCATAAATCCCTATCAATACATTTGAAACTATGATGCAATTAAATATACATGTAAGCCCCTGTAAACAAAATACTATCCAAAAAATGTCCACTCTAAGGCTGGTCAACCCATTGGACCCTACAGTGGACCTCTCCCTGCCTAGACTCCCTGTCCCTAAGCATCAACGAAATAAACAAAAACATCTAAGATCCCCACATGTATCCAATAACATCAAATATCATTCTACAAAAATTAATACCTAAGAATATGACACAAATTATGTATTACACATGCAAATATGTCTATATTTCATTGCAGACACTGGAATGTAGTCCACCACACTTCATCTCCTCCGTAGTCTCGACTTCCAATGCATTGTTGATGATGGAATGGGAACCTTTCCACACCTTTCTGGTTCCATCTCCTCCAGTCATTGTCCTTTCATATTGTCCCTTCATATATTTGTCCTTGTTTGAGTATTTCAATCTCCACATATTCCCCCAAATGCTTCTGGAAGAAAAGAAAAGACCAAACAGTATCTTTTGCAAAACAACACTTTCAAATTAAACATCAATATCCACTAAGAATATAAAAATGATATATAAATGATATCAACTAAGAATATAAAAATGATATATAAATGATGTATGAATCAATATAAATGATAGAATAATGAAATAGGATAATGTGATATAGAATAATGAAATAGGATAATGTGATTCATTCATACACTTCCCCCCTTTGATTCATAAAATCATACTAAAATCACCCTAATATTGAAAAAAAATTGAAAAATGATCAAATAATCAAAAAGGATATTTATCCATTAATACTCCATCCAGACCCCCTTGTCCATCTTCATCCAGATCAGGAACAGTCAACAACGGCATCTGAGTGTTGTCTCCAGGCATCACTACTCCAACCTATCTCAATATCATAGCTTTCTCAAAGGTCAGTAACAAATTACAAACATCACACACAGTGCTATCAAACCTGCTATTAAAATGTAATCCATCACTGCTCCTACTGGGCCTAACTGATCTTGCAACCAAGTCTTCGCTGACCATCCAGCTCCTTCAGATCTACCAAACGCATCCCTTATATTATTCAATGCATCTATAACTATCTGAACTATCTGGAATCAAAGTATAGCTAATACTATCAATATGATCTTCCCAAATGTTACACCATACCATGGAAAAAGTCCCCCCTTCTCCCTTAGATTTATCCTTCAATGATAGGCTTGAAGACTATGACATGTCGCCATGTCTCTTTTCACCCTATTTTCAACCCTAGATTTATCTGTGTCCGGTGCTACCCCTCTTATAATGGTAGAAACCTCATATGGAAGCTTCAACGTTGACATGTAACAACATCCTATCCATCCATAGGGTAAGAATATATATGCTTCATCACCACAAACCCTCCAAATATCTCTAAAATTCCCAATAGTCACATTGTCAGGCAAAAGCTAATCTTTTAACCCTCAAAGTCCTGCTGTTCCTACTACCTGGAACATAAAAAGTAACATTATATTTCTCATTACTACCCTTAAGGTCATGCATACCCAAAGTTATCATATAACATCACAATCTGATATTCCCATAAACATACCCCTTACATCATATGTTTTATTAGAACAAAAACAATTTTTAGCCCTCAATGGTTTCACCTCCAATGCTTCAGGGTTCGCTGTTACCTGATTTTTCTTCCCATTTAACAAATTCCCAGAGGGTAATTCATTTAACCAAGAACACTTAAACCTAGGCTTAAACAAATGTTTTGACAACGACATTATTTTATCTGTTACTGATTGTTGTTGCTGATACAACAGTCATGACAAAGCATAAGATTGACACATACTTGATAGAGGTCGAGCGACCGTCTCTAAAATGTTTGGCTGGAATTCTCAACAGACATGGACCCTCAAGATTCCTCACTGATCTTACAGAATGAGCTGCTGGAACCAAAGATTCCTACCTGCCCATCTATCTCTAATTTTCACAACAGAAGAATCAAACCCATCCATTTAGTTTCTCTCTTCCCTAACGAGCGGTACTGATCAGATACCTCTCATTGTCTGTCATTAAAATCAAAGACCTCATCCTGTACCTCCATGATAGTATCCTTCACTATTTCAGATGATCCTATATTGTTCTCTACTACTATCTGCTCTCCTATTTTAACCCTATTCGTACTATCATTGACAGCACTCTCCATCCGTAAC
Organism: Coregonus clupeaformis; assembly: GCF_020615455.1. Taxonomy (NCBI): domain Eukaryota; kingdom Metazoa; phylum Chordata; class Actinopteri; order Salmoniformes; family Salmonidae; genus Coregonus; species Coregonus clupeaformis. Next base: position 80,309 of record NW_025535301.1, on the reverse strand, counting down.
ATAAACCCCTGAGTCCTTCTTGCTACCCCCTTTAATTTCAGAAAAAGTTGTTGTCGGTGTCGGTGTCATACTTCCTACATTTGTTATTGCCGTCGCATCATTAATCCCTTCCAAAGTTACCATTAAAGTAGTTGATTTAGTTGATGTATTAACACTCTTAACTACTTTCTAGTGGAAAGTTACCGATATCCTCTGTGTATTATCTACTGTTGGAGTGACTACTGTAATCTACTCCTCCTGAACTCCTTCGGTGACTGTGGAAGCTTCTAACAGATTTCACATCTTCCATTTTAAGCGTTACTTTACGAATTACATAGCCTTTTAACCAATAATTCTTAACGGAACAAATTTTAATGCTTGCACTAGATAAGTACACATATATTCTCCCCTGATCTTTCTCCCTGTAACATTACGCCAAAAATAAATGAACAATCACTCATAACCCTCTTCCACTTCATATCGTTGTACAAAATATACTTCCCTTTGACTAGGTGCAACAGCTTCTACATCTGGTCCTGATAACAATACTTCTTCTCCATAATTATCTCTCCATGTGGGAGGAACGTCCCCATCCTAACCCTAATAACAGTCTTTTCCTCTAAAATTGGTGCTGGAGCTATTGGTTCCCTTATAATCAAATGCGATAATTTTATGGCTTTAATAACTATCAATGTTGAAAGAGTTAAATTGCTTCTCACTGTTGTTTTAATAGACTGACGTGTTAATGTCCTTATTGCTACTTCATCTAGTTTCCCCAAAGCTTTGAACTCTTTGCTTGTACTTCCATCTATCACCACTAGTGTCAAATGACGTAAATGTAACTTACATTCCCTCTCTCTTCCTACTCTAAACCCTAACTTTCAAACTTTTGATTATAAAAAATACACCTACAATTACCTTGATCTTCCTACTCTAAAATGTCCTTCACCACTGTTCTCTCTTTTACTACTAACTTTGAAACTTAGCTTACTGTCTTAGAGTTCATTCAACCTAGTTCTCCTAACTTTTTTAATCTAATCTTTTCTCCTAACCTTTAAAAACCTTTTTTTCCACTGATTTATTCACAAAATCACTTTACCACCAATTTTTAGAATATGTGATTGGGAAGTCCCCACCTGCTTCTGACTCCTTTACACACAGACTTGGCAAACGACTAAACATCTTTTAGCCTAGCCTGAAATCTCTTGGTGTAGGAATGTAACCCAGAATAACAGTCACCTCTTTTAACTTTATTTTTCAGACAGATTGTCTAATAGGCAGTCTAATAGATTATCATCCTTCCTATGATATTATCTTTTTAAGCAAATATGATTCCCAAAAACCCTACTTTTTAAAAAAAATCTTCTACCAGACAGCCGTTTAGTGTACATCTTATTGTACAGTCCAATTTACACCATGCATCTCTTTCCAACAATGCAATAGGTATATGTTCTAATATTAGTATGTCTATTTTAATTTCTCTTTGATTTTTATAGCAGAGCTCAATTGGTTCCTTAAGAGTAATTAGCCGTTTTACTACCTCAAATCCCTATCCTAATTAGTTGATTTTACATAGTGAGATGTTTAACCTCTTTAGGCTCAACACAGATAAAAGTTTTTCCACTATTCACTATCACTTCTCATAGTCCTTTGTTTTCACTTCAATTGTTAGATATTTTCTTCCTAATTGGTGCTATCAGCTGACACCCCCCTTTCAGATCTTCTAGGCACCTCTAGAATCCTTGCTCCGGACCCCTGTAGGGGTTCACCTGGAGAACAGGTGATTTTGACTTGCCCCTGTATCTTCCTCTGAAATTCCCTCTGATGTTCCCTCCTGACTTGTTGCACTCACAGTTTTTTTTTTTTTAATCAATCAACAAAAATATGAATATCAAAAAATTCTATTAAAAATTTTATTCAAAAAATATTTTTTATTAAAATAAAAAAATCAATTAAAAAATCAATTAAAAATTATGAATAATTAAAACCAATTTTTTATTTCTATATCCTATCTTACCAATTTATCAATTAGTGGCTATCTTACCACAACCCATCAGGAAAGAAAATGCAAGTAGTCAACTTCAGACTACAATCCTAAAAACAAAGCCTCTAACCCTACAATCACTACCATTCCCATAAACCCCCTTGCTCTATAAGTACAATTATCTTAATTTACAGAATAATGTCAGTCCTTGATTCCCAACACAACTCCAATCAAACCCAAGTGATGCACAGAGCCTCCAAAATGCAATTTTAATGAATCAGTATTTGCCAAGCCTATGTGAAATTGTCATAACATCAAATATCCTGTAGGGAAGATTTTTGTAACCAGACCAGTACCAAAACCTTTTTGACTTGATCCTCTGTCGCGTCCACGTAACGTGTACGTCAAGCACCCCCTCTCTTTCTCTCTCTCTCTCCTGTCGTATCGTCCTATTGCTCCTCTCATATGACAAAAGAACAGAGACACAGAAAAATATTTTAGTAGTTAATGCAATACTGAGTTACTTCCAGCATTCAATATTCCTTCGTTTACATTCGCTCTAAGAATCACCTCAGGAATAATTATGGATCGCTCAAAAACATTTTTATTTTATTTATTTATTTAATTATTTTTATTTTTAATCCGTCAACATATCTCTCTCATTTATCAATTCAATAGGTCACAAAACAAGTTTCATCTTTAACCAACAGCCCGATGTAACAACTAGAAGATCTAATTCATTTTCAAATCTTTCCTCTTTGTTCCCTCGTCTGTGTTTCTCTGTCTCCCCCTGCAGCCCAGTCTAGTAAAATCCCACGCATGCGCGATACATTCAAAAATACGTTCTCAAACAATAGAACGCTAGCATTCCGCTACAGCTTCACCATTTTATACCTTATAATCAAACAATTACACTTAACAGAGCTCACAATTGCATAGAACTCTGAAATTCTACACACACAGACATATTTTAAGAGGCTTATTCCATCGCAATGGGCCCCCAAGGACACCCGTTAGCATGTAGCCCGCAACACAATTAGCATTTAGCATTTAGCCTTTATGTACAATGTGGCATGAAACCCAACCAACATTTAGCATCAGCATTAGCATTAGCCTTTAGCTAACCTGTGGCCTGCACCACGCCCCAGGTAACCTTTCACTGCCCTTATTCCTTTTTGTCTATTTCTCCTACCGTTTGTGATGCCGTGAGTTTAATGACCATCTACTGAGAGATCCCCCCAATCGGACACCCCGTCGGATGAAAGTCGAGCAATAATCACAATCAGATAAATTCCATCAACCCGAAGTTTTTCTTTAAAAACACACCGACTTGCACATTCTAACGCTGCAACGGATTTTCGCCCATTCATAAAATGGCCCATTCCGGGGTCTTAAATGGTACAGTGCCTAATGTATACGTATTCCTCTGCCTTGTACATCTGCCAATATCTACCTTAATCCCTACCATCGATTGCTCTAAAAATTCCAAGCCTACTCTCCCCCCTTTTTGCCCTGTCTACCAGTGCAACAATTGATAATGATTAGCCAGACCCCAGTTCTCAGCAATAACGCCACACGAGGCACATTTTGGTCGTAATGGTACATCCCTCCAGTGTACACAAGTAGTATCCAAACTAACAACCTCCAAAGCAATAAGAAAAACTCACCCTTGTCTGGCCATGACTTCAGAACGAGTTAGCTTGGCGGCAACGAATGAAACAAAGGAGAGATGCAGACCAGCCCCACGTTGGGCGCCATTTGTCGTATCGAGTAACTGCTGGCAATTATTGCTGATAAACAAAGGAGTCCGCTCATACTGAACCTGGATCATAAGTTTTATTCATATCACAAGCTTTCAGCATGAGTTACAGACTTGCAGGGTCTGGAGAGCAGTGTCCTCGAATTCTAATGGCTGCTCTGCTTTCTTCTTCGTCTAGCCCATACTTATAAACAATGTAAAATATGGGTTGCTCCCCCTGCGGTCCAATCACCCGTCTCCCCTGGGGCGTCACCCTACAACTGACTACTTTTGAACTAACATAAACAACATTCCATTTCTTCATGAAAAACATTTAACAAAGGCATAATCCTAATACACTACACCTTTTTCCACATTTTGTTACGTTACAGCTTTATTCTAAAATGGATTACGTTGTTTTTTTCTCATCAATCTACACACAATATAATTACATTTTCGCTAAATCACATAATGACAAAGCGAAAACAGGTTTTCAAATTTTTTTGCTAACTTAAAAAACATTAAAAACAAAAATACTATATTTACATAAGTATTCAGATCCTTTGCTATGAGACTCGAAATTTAGCTCAGGTGCATCCTGTTTCCATTGATCATCCTTCAGTTGTTTCTACAACTTGATTGGAGTCCACCTGTGGTAAATGTAATTGATTGGACATGATTTGGAAAGGCACACACCTGTCTATATAAGGTCCCACAGTTGACAGTGCATGTCAGAGCAAAAACCAAGCCATGAGGTCAAAGGAATTGTCCGTAGAGCTCCAAGGCAGGATTGTGTCGAGGCACAGATCTGGGGAAGGGTACCAAAAAATGTCTGCAGCATTGAAAGTCCCCAAGAACACAGTGGCCTCCATCATTCTTAAATGGAAGAAGTTTAGAACCACCAAGACTCTTCCTAGAGCTTGCTGCCTGGCCAAACTGAGCAATCAGGGGAGAAGGGCCTTGGCCAGGGAGGTGACCAAGAACCCGATGGTCAATCTGACAGAGCTCCAGAGTTCCTCTGTGGAGATGGGAGAACCTTCCAGAAGGACAACCATCTCAGTAGCACTCCACCAATCAGGCCTTTATGGTAGGGTGGCCAGATGGAAGCCACTCCTCAGTAAAAGACCGCTTGGAGTTTGACAAAAGGCACCTAAAGGACTCTCAGACCATGAGAAACAAGATTCCCTGGTCTGATGAAACCAAGATTTAACTATTTTGCCTAAATACCAAGTGTCACGTCTGGAGGAAACCTTGCACCATCCCTATGGTGAAGCATGGTAGTGGCAGCATCATGCTGTGGGGATGTTTTTCAGCGGCAGGGACTGGGAGACTAGTCAGAATCGAGGGAAAGATGAACGGAGCAAAGTACAGAGAGATCCTACTCCAGAGCACTCAGGACCTGGGGAGAACGTTCACCTTCCAACAGGACAACGACCCTAAGCACACAGCCAAGACAACGCATGAGTGGCTTCGGGACAGGTCTCTGAATGTCCTTGAGTGGCCCAGCCAGAGCCCGGACTTGAACCCGATCGAACATCTCTGGAAAGACCTGGAAATAGCTGTGCAGCGACACTCCCCATCCAACCTGACAGAGCTTGAGAGGATCTACAGAGAAGAATGGGAGAAACTCCCCAAATACAGGTGTGCCAAGCTTGTAGCATCATACCCAAGAAGACTCGAGGCTGTAATCGCTGCCAAAGGTGCTTCAACAAAGTACTGAGTATAGGGTCTGAATACTTACGTAAATTTAATATTTCTAAAAACCTGTTTTTGCTTTGTCATTATGGGGTATTGTGTGTAGATTGATGAGGGGGAAAAAACTATTTAATCCATTTTAGAATAAGGCTGTAACATAACAAAATGTGGAAAAAGTCAAGGAGTAGGAATACTTTCTGAAGGCACCTGTAGATATTAAGTTATCGGGCTACCTGAACCTGGCTCCTCACTTCACGCACAACTTCACTGACGGGCTGGCCATCGTGGCATCGTTCCTGGTTGGCCCTGCAGTAGGCACGGTCACCACGCTCACCATCCTACTGCACGAGGTGCCCCACAAGATTGTTGATTTTAGCCTGGTCCAGTCTGGCTGCAACAAGAAGGTAATGCACAAGCTTCAGCTTTTCATAAAAGTCTAACGAAATTGTAGCAATATTGATGTTACAATTCTAATGTTACACAGCAAATGTTCTTGACTATGTTGTGAAACTTGCTCAGTTCAAGTTGTCTGCCATGATTGCAAAACAAAGCCTATTGACACATGGTGGCAGCAGTAGGATTCGTGTGTATTTTCTGATTTAACAGCCTGTATGAGAAAATAACCCTTTTCCTAACCTTAGTCTCCTAACCAGTTACGTAAAAGTAACTTCAACATCGAAGTGTCGTGAAAATAGTGTTTCCCGTAGGTAGAGATTTCCATTGACAAATTCCTCTTCTCCATCAGGCGGTGTCTACAGTTGCTGACAGCTGAGTAGGGGTTAAAAGGTGAAAAATAAGGAAATAAAGAGGTGAGTATTTTTCCCAGAATCTCTTGCATTACGGTCTTCCAGAGTAAGAGCACGTTCAGTGCTATTCGGTATCCTTGGGACTTCCCTACCTTAAACCCTTACCAACCTTGAGTTGGGTGGATATAATAATAAATCATTATAATAATAATAACTATTTGTATAGCGCTTTTCAATACAACTAACAAAGTGCTTCACATCATAAAACAAAATAAAAGTACTGACAAATAAAGAAAAACAAGAGGAAGGAGAAATACCTTTTTTGAAAGACGGCTAATTAAAATCATACATTGAAATCATACATTACATTTACATTTTACATTTACGTCATTTAGCAGACGCTCTTATCCAGAGCGACTTGCAAATTGGTGCATTCACCTTATAGCCAGTGGAATAACCACTTTACAATATGTTTTATTTATTTTAATTTTTTAATTTTTGGGGGGTGGGGTGGGGTAAGGGGGGGTAGAAGGATTACTTTATCCTATCCCAGGTATTCCTTAAAGAGGTGGGGTTTCAAGTGTCTCCGGAAGGTGGTGAGTGACTCCGCTGTCCTGGCGTCGTGAGGGAGCTTGTTCCACCATTGGGGTGCCAGAGCAGCGAACAGTTTTGACTGGGCTGAGCGGGAACTGTGCTTCTGCAGAGGTAGGGGGGCCAGCAGGCCAGCAGGCCAGAGGTGGATGAACGCAATGCCCTTGTTTGGGTGTAGGGACTGATCAGAGCCTGAAGGTACGGAGGTGCCGTTCCCCTCACAGCTCCGTAGGCAAGCACCATGGTCTTGTAGCAGATGCGAGCTTCAACTGGAAGCCAGTGGTGTGTGCGGAGGAGCGGGGTGACGTGAGAGAACTTGGGTTGAACACCAGACGGGCTGCGGCATTCTGGATGAGTTGTAGGGGTTTAATGGCACAGGCAGGGAGCCCAGCCAACAGCGAGTTGCAGTAATCCAGACGGGAGATGACAAGTGCCTGGATTAGGACCTGTGCCGCTTCCTGTGTAAGGCAGGGTCGTACTCTCCGAATGTTGTAGAGCATGAACCTACAAGATCGGGTCACCGCCTTGATGTTAGCGGAGAACAACAGGGTGTTGTCCAGGGTCACGCCAAGGTTCTTCGCACTCTGGGAGGAGGACACAACATGGTTCACAGTATCAAAGGCAGCAGACAGGTCTAGAAGGACAAGAGCAGAGGAGAGAGAGTTAGCTTTAGCAGTGCGGAGAGCCTCCGTGACACAGAGAAGAGCTGTCTCAATTGAACGACCAGTCTTGAAACCTGACTGGTTTGGATCAAGAAGGTCATTCTGAGAGAGATAGCAAGAGAGTTGGCTAAAGACGGCACGCTCAAGAGTTTTGGAGAGAAAAGAAAGAAGGGATACTGGTCTGTAGTTGTTGACATCAGAGTGGTGTTTTTTTGAGAAGGGGTGCAACTCTCGCTCTCTTGAAGATGGAAGGGACATAGCCAGCGGTCAAGGATGAGTTGATGAGCGAGGTGAGGTAAGGGAGAAGGTCACCGGAGATGGTCTGAAGAAGAGAGGAGGGGATAGGGTCAAGCGGGCAGGTTGTTGGGCGGCCGGCCGTCACAAGTCGCAAGACTTTATCTGGAGAGAGAGGGGAGAAAGAAGTCAAAGCATAGGGTAGGGCAGTGTGAGCAGGACCAGCAGTGTCATTTGACTTATCAAACGAGGATGGGATGTCGGCAACCTTCTTTTCAAAATGGTTGACGAAGTCATCCACAGAGAGGGAGGAGGGGGGTAGGGGGAGGAGGATTCAGCAGGGAGGAGAAGGTGGCAAAGAGCTTCCTAGGGTTAGAGGCAGATGCTTGGAATTTAGAGTGGTAGAAAGTGGCTTTAGCAGCAGAAACAGATGAAGAAAATGTAGAGAGGAGGGAGTGAAAAGATGCCAGGTCCGCAGGGAGTCTAGTTTTCCTCCATTTCCGCTCGGCTGCCCGGAGCCCTGTTCTGTGAGCTCGCAATGAGTCATCAAGCCACTGAGCAGGAGTGGAGGACCGAGCCGGCCGGGAGGATAGGGGACATAGAGAGTCAAAGGATGCAGAAAGGGAGGAGAGGAGGGTTGAGGAGGCAGAATCAGGAGATTGGAGGGAGAAGGATTGAGCAGAGGGAAGAGATGATAGGATGGAAGAGGAGAGAGTAAGGGAGAGAGAGAGCGAAGGTTGTGACGGCGCATTACCATCTGAGTAGGGGCAGAGTGAGTAGTGTTGGAGGAGAGCGAGAGAGAAAAGGATACAAAGTAGTGGTCGGAGACATGGAGGGGAGTTGCAGTGAGATTAGTAGAAGAACAGCATCTAGTAAAGATGAGGTCAAGCGTATTGCCTGCCTTGTGAGTTGGGGGGACGGTGAGAGGGTGAGGTCAAAAGAGGAGAGGAGTGGAAAGAAGGAGGCAGAGAGAAATGAGTCAAAGGTAGGGAGGTTGAAGTCACCCAGAACTGTGAGGGGTGAGCCATCCTCAGGAAAGGAACTTATCAAGGCAGTCTTCAGCAGTGACATAAAAAGAGGCACTGAATCTGGAGGCCTAATCTCCTCTTTACAATTACAATGGTCAACAGTGCCCTGCCAGAGGATCTCAGGCTGCATCCTGGCTCATAGGGAGAGAAAAGATCTGAGATATAGGATGGGACTAAACCAAGCCTAGCGTTAAATGTGATTAATACAATTTTTAAATCTATTCTAAAAATGACTGGTAGCCAGTGTAGAGAAGCTAAAATAGATGTGATACGTTTAAAGGAGAGAGAGAGAGATTAGAAGTGACAGACAGGAAGTGCTTTCACAGGACTGGACTATCTGTTCCAAAGTGGACCTGAATAGGGAGTAGCATTTCAACACCAACCAACTGGAGGATGATGACCAAGAAGATCTGATCAAGTCCTCATCAGCAGGACTGTCACCATGTCTAAGTCAGATAGGTCATCAAACCGAGATTGAGGCAAGCAAGGCAGATGAAATTGGGAGTTGTATTTCATCGTCCATTATAATTGAAGAGTTCATTCCCTTTTTGGTAACAAAAAGGCAAACCAAAACAATGTACATTTAAGTTGCTGTTTACTATTGAATCTGTCCATTAGTTAAAACTAAAATCAAGAATGGCCCCCACACCAATATTTGTAATGCTTACTTTTATCTTTCATTGTACTTTCAGAGATCACAGATTGAACACAATAGAACTAGACAGTTAAGTGGTTAGGGCATTTTCCTGGATTTAAATGCAGAGTATTTTAGGATCAGAGTATATTAGTCTATAACTGGAACATCCCAATTAAATTAGAAGGGTATTACATTGTAACGTATAGCCCATAAACCAGGTCCCCAAACAGCAGCCATCTTGGATACTTGACATTGATGAGGCCAAGAGTGTCCTGAAATGTCATCAGCTTCCTGAATGGGATTTATTGGGAAAGATGAATATGCTGCTTTACATATCTACAGTACACAGCAGTTACTGACAAAGCCACTAGGGGGACATATACTTCTTTTAAACGGTTTTCATTAATGCGAAAGCTTTCAATTTGTATGTAAATCATGAGTTGTGCAATCAAAGTGGTGTAAACTATGCCTGGAGGACCATTGGGGTATGAATTGCTTTGAAGTAGTGGATACATTGCATTAACTGCATAATGTTGAAGTACAGTAAATAGGGCAGCCAATCCATGGGGAAACAACCGATTATCCAGAGTGACAGGAATCAGGAAATAGACACAATCCTTCTAAATTAATTTATTCACCCTAATTCATTGTAATGTGTCTGGACTAAGTGATGTTTGCCCTTCTTTTGGACAACTGAAAGATTAACTCACTTCCACTTTCGTTTAATGTTTATAAGCCACTGCTTCAGCAGGTTTTGTTGAATTGTAACATTTATTATTTTTTAGATTCACACGTGTACAGTACTCAAACCTGCACTGAATGTGTCTGCTCTCCCGCCGCTCTTGAAGAATACAGTAGACATGTGCTTAGAAAGAGCTCCCTCACCCTAAACCATTCTGCATGTACACGACTGCATATCTGGCCTAATTCCAAACCGAACCCATGCCCCTATCCCAAGTACCTTGTTGACTCCTTTCTTATGGATCTGAAACTGTTCAATTGATAATGCCAATATTTTATAGTAAGCTGCTCTACCTCGGCATCTATGATAAATAGGTTGTTTCCTTCCAATGTATTTCTTACAACAAAAGTTATCAGATGCTTCAAGGTGTCAACATTGGCCTGTAGATAGGTGCAATGGCTTGATTTCGAATCAGACCTTTGTATCAAAGAGGGACCAAGTAAAGGACTAATGTCAAAGTGGTATGTGGGAGATGGATCAGAGAGGGGGCGAGGGAGTGTGGTGGATTTTTAGTTACTTTGGGTTTTGTTGACTTTTCATTTTAAAAAATGGAGACAGTGCTGTATGACCTCTTATTTCTCTCCCAATGTTTCACACACAATATTTTACTGGGTACCAGTTTCTCATCAGTTAATTTAGGCAAGAGAATATGACAAATACAAGCAATCCAATACTTGATTAGCCTGGAATAAACCTAGGCTAGTTATTGGAGAATTTTTATTTATTTATCTGGGTGTATCTGAAAAATAATGTCGGCTGCAACTGTGTTAAAACAGTGTACAGTAAATGTATATTTTGTATTTGTAAAATCATTTTTGATGTGAAATGAAAGTAGAGGGCCTAATGTTTCCAAAACACTATCAGTGGAGGCCATGTGTTTGGTGTATTTGATACCATTCCACTGATTCCGCTACAGCAATTACCACGAGCCCGTCCTGCCCAATTAAGGTGCCACCAACCTCCTGTGAACCGTATAGCAATCGAGAATCAGTTCACGTTTAGATGGAGCATCGGGCTGTTTTGGCTGCTAGAGCCAGTTCGCCACTGGAGTGAAACAGTCCTCACCATATGTATTTGGACAGTGAAGCTAATCTTTCTTATTAGCTTAGGATTTGAGATCAAATGATGAGGCGGCAGTACAGAATGTAACTTTGTATTTGAGGATATTTTCATACATACTGTATCTGTTTTACATCTTAGGAGTAAAATCATTTTATCTAGCCCCCCTATTTGAAGAAATCCTAAGTATTTGGACAAATTCACCTATAGTGTAGTAAAGTAGTCTAAAGGTTCGTATTTGGTACCATATCCCTTTTACACAATGACTACATCAGGTTTGTGGCTTGAACACACAAGAACACTAGAACCATCTTTCTCAGTTCTCAGGTTGACCTAATGTAGTTCAGGAAAAGGAACAAATGATATTGGATGGTTTCTGGGAAATAAACACAAACGCACATCAGATATTTACAAAGGATAACTAGTAACTCAACAACAAAGGACTGTAAAAGATAATTGATCTTGAGCTAACAACAAGGCATTAGTGGTCAAACCCATGGCAAACAAATCACACTAACAAAGGAATTATTTAAAACCAAATGCTTGGATATCAAAGGAAAGATAATACACTTACTTGATCAATAACTGATACGTTCTCATACTTACAGCTATACATACTCACACTTTCATACTCACATTCACACACGAACCCCACCTTCAACAGGTCTGATCACATACAAGGCCCCTGGATAGGCAATCGAGTAGGCTACTTCCTTACATCAAACTAGATGTAGCTCCGGCGCTGATGTGCTCTGGCATTTGCAGGACAGAGCGTACTCACCAATTCTTGCCCTCTCACTGTTTATTCTCTTCCCCTGTCCCCCTTGCGCCTTATCGCTCTATATTTGTATCTGTTTATGCAACCTATCTTCCTTGGCCATGCATGTATGTGATAGAGACAGAGATACTCATACTTTATGGGAATTAACCCTGTTCTTAGAATCAGCACTGTAGAACATAGCGTGTATAATAAGTATAGTGTTAATTGCAGTGTAGCCAGGTTGCCTCGGCTATGAATGTTTCTGTACTTGTATCAGTAAATTTTTGGCTAATAACATAGACCTAACAATTATTGTAAATGTGTGTTTACCTTGTGTTATAATAACCTATTTTCAATATAAATGATAGGACTGACTGAAAAAGCTGACTTCCTTCATTATAGGCTCCTGGTTGTAATTATTACATGTGTAAGCCCACAACAGCATTGCTGTTAGATAGCTTCATTTATTTAGTTAGCTATAACGAAATTAATAATAGCCTAAAACTTATATTAGCTGTATGGCTAGCTTTATTCAAAATAGCAGAACATACCTGCCAGGCGACAAGTCAGCTCTCCCGCCGCTGCCTCTCTTTACGCGAAAATCGTCATGTCAGACTTGTGCCCTCATGGAGATTCCGTGCAGTGGATAATTAATACTGAGGTATTAATTTGTGATACTTCACTAGGCTAAAACAAGGTTTACTCGTTCATTCGTGTCGGTCAACCACTGAAAACATAAATGTGTCAAACTTTGTCTGCCTCTTCTTATCCATTTGGTGGAATTTCAACCATGCTCCGTCTTCTCTGCTTCCCACCCCTCCTCGTGCACTTCTCCAATCCTCCCTCTCAGTCTCACAACAAGAGGATAATGCTAGTGTCTCGTTTCCCCTAGCAACCAGTTGCTATAGGAATATTCCTTAGTAATTCAAAGTGTTGATGATGATGATGAAGAGTCCAGATGTATGACCACGATAGTTAGATTAGGCTAGTTATTCAATCAAACACATTTATTTTACAATTATAGACCCCTAACCTAGGAAGAAATGTGTCTCTTATAAACGTCTGTGTGCAGTTACAGGTAGCATACTCCAAAAACTAGAGAAAATTCGAGAAAAAAATATATTAAATCCACCTTTTGCACAGTCCTCGGCATTTTAGCTGTGCACATCTCACATGTCCCAACACGGTTGCAGTAACTAGTCGTTTCTATGCGAAGCGGCTGCTTGTAGAAGTAGCCTTAATGACAGCACTTCCCACAGTGCGACCAAAAGAAAGATCTATATGAAAGCGGTATTTATCGCTCAATACAAAAAGTGGATTTAATATTTTTCTGAATATTCTCTGTTTTTTGGAGTTCCACCTGCAACTGCACACAGATGTTCATAAGAGACAAGTGTCGTCTATCGCGTCGATGCTGGCTATTATTGCTGTCAAACAAAGGAGTCCGCTTATACTGAACTTTGATCACAAGGTTTATTCATATCACAAGTTTTCAGCATAAGTTTACAGACCTGCAGTGTCTGGAGAAACAGTGTCCCAAAAATAATCTGTCTGTTTTAACCCCCTCTTCCTCCAGCATATACTTATAAACAATGCAAAAATATGGGTTGCTCCTCTGCTGTCCAATCACCTGTCTCCCCTAAGGGCGTCACCCCTACAAATGGCTACTTTTGAACTAACATAAACATCTTTTCATTTCTTCATGAAAAACATTAACAAAGACATAATCCTAATACACTACACAAGTTTCTTCCGAATCGAGAACAAAGAAAGTATCGCCAAGGTTTGTAAAAAAATATCCTGATTATGGTAAACAGCAGCCTATGCAAGATCTCAGATGAGCTTTAGCTCTGCCACTGAGGTTCGTGTTTACATGGCTATCTAGCAGTAATGTTAGAGGCTTTGATTCAGTTAGTCTACTGGGAGGAGAAGATTTGTCTTTCCCCAGGATACCCTTGCTTGTGGAGATAATGCTAGCAACCGAATGCTAAAGGATGAAGGTATAGTAGACCCAAGTAGCCTATTGTAAACTGTAACACATCTCACAATTAGAGTAACATGCAATTGTATCATTGGGGTCATCACACTTTGTGCTATAGAGTATAGACTGTTGGGTTTAACAACATTTCCAAAACTCCATACCTGATCATAGGCTTTTGTTTTGAAATGTGTATGCCAGTTATGTTAATTTTATCACCAGCACTTTTGGAACCATAGCACCACTGTAGCTATATAATCCAACCACCTTGACTGATGACTGTCAATTCCTGCTGGAAGTTTCTAACTTTCACAGACTAACCAACCTTTTCTAACTTTCACAGACTGACCAAACTTTTTTTCACAAACGTTTTTAGAGTAAGATTGTTGGTCGTGAAGATGTCCCTTTCCTAAAATATTGTAGCAAACAAGGGGCGGGAAGCGAACCCACGTTACATGCGTGAAAGGCACACACCCTACGCATCGCTCCAACAGATTTAACCCACTTGGTCAGAATTGTAATGTGGCTCACTGTATTAGCGAGGATCACTACACCGTTTCGACCACTTTGACCACCAATATGCAGCCTACAGTTTTTTAGAGAGACAATAGATTTGTGGGAGTCCTTCGTAATTAAAACACTAACCAGCCGTAACATACTGTGACGTCACAAGAGGCTACACAGCTTTCAGCGGGATTGCTCAAGTAGTGCAAGGAGACAAGGTTCAAACAAAACAAGGATTTTATTATAGGTCTTGGGAAATTAACGAAAAATATAACAAAATTCTGTTCTCTTGTGGCTCTTTAAGGGTTAACAGTTCAGGGATGTCTCTTCCACATCCAAAGTCATAATTCTCACTCGCTCAGATAACTTTTCCCCAGCCTTACTGTGGTCCACGTTGCAGCTAGTGGCCAACCCAGCAAAAAGTCCTTCCAAATGTCTCTCACGTATTTCCCACAGGCATATATCCAAAGGTGAGTATTTCCCAAAGGTAAGTATCCCATCCTTATATTCCTCATGGAAGTGGACGTCGCACTCTTGTCCTCCAGAGAGCCCAGGTTGGAGACTGTGTCTCTTCCCCTCCCAAACCTTCAGCTCATCAGCTCTCATTTGTTTCAGCTGCGTGGGAAGATTGGCCATAGAGGGGTGGAGTTCCCGACCATACCAGCAGATGGAGCCATAGCTGTCTGGGTTTGCAGCCACCTCAGGGGGATGTAACGTCCCCTCCAGGACACAGCCTCTTGACATCACACATCCTTGGGACCGACGCCCCTCGCCGGGGTAAAGGCAGCGAAGAGGCAGCACGCCGGGAGAGGGCGCCCGGACATTGCCGTGGTGCTTGCCAGACTGCTTCTTTCAACTCCTCCAACTCTAGGACCAGGGACTCAGCCTCCTGTTGTTCTCCTGAGTTTCTTACTGAACGCATCAGCCTTGGTTTTAGCAGAGTTTAGCTTCTGTTGAGCAGCTTTCAGTTCCTTCTCTCTCTCTGCCTCCGCATTCTCATTTGTTCTCCAACACCTTGTACTTCTCCCCTGCCTTCTTCTACCTTTACTACTGCGCAGGGTCTCCTCACACTCCTCGATGGTCCTGCGCAGCCTCTCCAGCCCCTCCTGTTGCTTAGGGAAGGAGCTCTGCTGGAGCTTAGCCTGGAGGATATCCAACTCTTCTGTCTTCACGCCTAACTGTTGCTTTAACAAACGATACCTTCAGCTGTCCCCTCAGACCAGACAGTTCTTTGTCCAGATTCTGTAGCTCCGCCTCTGTGTCGGTCTGGGCACCTGCCATCCCTATCAGAGCCCGGGCGGGAGTGAGTAACTCGGAGGATTGCACCGGAGCCTTCCCAGGATGAGTCTTGCCTCCGCTTCCGAGGTACTCGGGCTATCTTCCTGAGACTCTCTCCAGAGTGGGTAAAAGGCTGGGCAGTCTCGGCCCAATTAGGGACAGGACGGGGAGGGAATCAACCACCCCGCCCGTCGTGTGTATGGTTCCCCGGCTGGCCATGTAAGTTCAGTAATGGGGTATTCTCTGGTGTCCCCATGGACACAGGAAACTGGGAGGACTTTCCCCGGGTCAAACACGTTGGGCCCACTCAAATCCTTACGCACCAGGGTGGCCCGGCTACCAGAATCCAGTAAGGCCTCCACATCATGGTGATTCACAGTTACCGGGCAGGTGGGGGGGGTCGATCTGGGCCGCCTCTACGATCCCAAGAGCGAGGCAAAACGGTGTGTGGGTGCTGAGCTGGAGGACTCCCGCAGTGGGCATAGGTTCATCGGGCTGGTTTCCCACACTGCCAGGAGATATGTCCCATCTCCCCACACCGCTAACACTGTCGAAGTTTCCCCCTCCTGGTGTACTCTTCTTGGACCCGCCTGGTTTCTGGCTCCCCTGGAGCCGGGATAAGTCCTGACGTGGCTGGGTTCGAGACCTTGGGGGTCCTTTGGACGGGTTCTTCCCATTTGTGGTGGGGCCGCACTCTGGGGTCTTTTTCGGGAAGCATTCGGCATCTCCGCTGTGGCCTGGTACTTTCCACAGCTTCCACGTCAGAAGCCGTGGTCAAGGCCTGTTGACTGATGAACCGTTTTTTCCTCATAAGGCAGGGGGCGCGTAGGTAACGATCCACCACAACGGCCTCCACCACCGCCGCTGCTGTATCCCTCTCATCCAGCCATTTCCTTGCGATTCGGACAAGTTCATGCATCTGCGCCCGAGGAGGCTGGTCTGGCTGGAAGGTCCAACTGTGAAAGCGCTGGGCCATACCAAACTTTGTGAGTCCACACCTGGAGGATCTCAGACTTCAGGGCATCATAGTCAGCAACCTGGTCAGGGGCCCAGGTCCCGGACAGCATTCAGCGTATTCCCCGGCTAGAAAGGGGGGGCTAACAGACCAACCCACTGTTGCTTGGGCCAGGCTTCCCTAGTGGCCGGGCCTCAAATGCAGGCAGGCATGCCTCAATGTCATCGGTAGCTCCCATCTTAGATATAAAGTCACTTGCCTTTATTGGGCGTGGTATTTTGGACCACCCTCTGTCTCTGCAACTGCAACTCCCTGCCTTCAGAAGGTTGGCTTTCTTTTGCTCCTCCAAGAGAGCCACGCTTGTTGCATCTGGGCTTGCGGCCAGCAACAAGGGGCTTTTCAATATGTCCTCCATTTCAGTCAGGCGGGGGAGCCTACGTCCAACTTGGAAAACTGGGTGATCAAACCTTCTGGGTATCCTCCCCTGACATGACATTACGCTTGAGCGTGCCCGTGTTCTCCACCATCTGTGACGCCACAAGAGGCTACACAGCTTTCAGCGGGATTGCTCAAGCAGTGCAAGGAGACAAGGTTCAAACAAAACAAGGATTTTAATATAGGTCTTGGGAAATTAACGAAAATATAACAAAATTCTGTTCTCTTGTGGCTCTTTAAGGGTTAACAGTTCAGGGATGTCTCTTCCACATCCAAAGTCATAATTCTCACTGCTCAGATAACTTTTCCCCAGCCTTACTGTAGTCCACGTTGGCAGCTAGTGGCCAACCCAGCAAAAAGTCCTTCCAAATGTCTCTCACGTATTTCCACAGGGTGCATATATCCAAAGGTGAGTATTTCCCAAAGGTAAGTATCTCCAAACCCTTATATTCCTCATGGAAGTGGACGTGCAGCACTCTTGTCCTCCAGAGAGCCCAGGCTGGAGACTGTGCCCTTCCCTTCCCAAACCTTCAGCTCATCAGCCCTCATTTGTTTCAGCTGCGGGGAAGATTGGCCATAGAGGGGGTGGAGTTCCCGACCATACCAGCAGATGGAGCCATCCAGTCTGTCTGGGTTTGCAGCCACCTCAGGGGGAATGTAACGTCCCTCCAGGACACAGCCTCTCGTGGACATCACAATACGCATTCGATTTCTATTGTCTGCCATTTTCTTTTAGCCTCTGATTACTTTTATCTCCTAATGAAGATTTGTGTTGGTGTACTGGTTTTCTCAACAGCCACCCTCTTTGGATGTATTATTGTTGCCGGCTGTACAGCCAGAGCTTGTGTGTCGCCCAGGGTTTCACTTTTAGTCTATTTTTAGGATTAGGGTTATGTCATGAAACGCGGGCTACTAGGCCTACATTATAAATATGACACAATCAGCATTTCACTTTGGATATGAATAATCCAAATTATCAATCAGTTATCAAAAACGCTCAGATATAACCACCAGGGCAGGAGGCGAAGAGATGAGAAGAGTAGGCTATCTCAGCTGATTTATGCAGGAGATTTTAAATAATAATGTAAAACATATCTGTCGGGCTTTTTTAGTAACTATTTGAATGATGTTTTAGTCCAATGCATGTTGGTTGAACGCTTTGACACCTTGAACGTGAAAGTGAGTGGTTCAGTGAGTGTCTCCGCCCAGAACATCACAGAGCTGATGAACGCAGCAACGTTCTTTTTCAGAACCATGGCGAGCGCATGACGCTTCCCTTCTACTCCTACTCAGAGCCATAGAACAGTATTTTCTAAATGGTTATACTCCTACTGTTCTCTAAACAATGGTTTCATAGTTTACAATTGTATAAACTCCCAAATCATGCTCAAAATTCAATTTAATTGATGTCACTGTTGAGTGTTTTTTTAATCAGTTTGATAAACATGTTTGTCCCATTGTGACATAGCCAACCATGACTTATGGAAGACTTTGACGTATTAACGGTCCCTATAAAACCCTGTAATTTAAGAAAGAATTGTCAGATGGTTTTGAACTCAGTCAAAATCACTGCAGTATGTAGAGCGATATGAGTAGTCTATGTTCAGTCGTTTGTTGATAGCGACCCCGCGAGATTCCCCGCGAGAGGTCGCTTCTGTGTGCAGCTGGCCTGTTGTTTGCGACCGGTTCGGCAGTCTACTTTTATAGCAAATATTACGGTATGGTGAGGATGCACTGGCGCCCCGTGGAGAGCGGGACCGTGTTGTCACGGCTGAGGAGGGTAAGTTTACTATTTGACAATGTCTAAATAGTAATAGTCCCAAATGCCACCCAATATTGAGACTCTCAGGACAGCACGTGACTTCCGTCTCGCTTCCGCATTGTCTCCGTGCTGCTCTGCTGTTTGTTGCTACTTGGCTACCTGACAAACTATTCACGTTTTACTTTTAATAAACGTTTAATCAATCTCTGTGTTCAACAAATTTACCAACTTTTTAGTTTTGTCCTCACTCATCTTTTTTCGTTAAACTTTTTCACCCCGGACGTTTATCCCGAGACAGAAGAGTCAAGTCTTTCCTGTGCGTTTTAGCTGCCAACTTTACGTTATTTTCCTTTTTTCCATCGCAACTTTTTTCCCTTATTCAACTTTTTTCACTCCGGACGCTTTATCTGGACATGGTTCATCAACATCTTCAACAGCCGAAGCTAAGTAGTAACATTAACATGATGTCTTCTAATTGCAGTCGCTGTACTCATAATATACAGGAGAATTCTCGCCTTACGGCGAGAATAAGCTGTGCTACAAGCCCAGCTTCAGACGCAATCGTTAGGCAAGGGTAATATCAGTGTAGGAAAGGAAGAAACAGCGTCTGTGCCACCAGCAAGTACAGACAGTAATGTTAGTATAAATCCCCCGCACAGTCCCCGCAGCCGGACAACTTTCTCATGGCTTCTGGAGGGAAATACTGTTGGAATGCTCAACCGGTGTCGCTCATTCAGCCGACAGAAACCTTCAACCGGTTTTCCCCATTATGTAGCGAGTCGGAGTCTGAGTCTGAGTCTTCTCTAGTCTCTACTCCTCCCGTTACGGGGTCTGAGACTCCGAAGGCTCCCACCATTAGCTCTGACAAATTGAAAACCCTAGTCATTGGCGACTCCATTACCCGCAGTATTAGACTTAAAACGAATCACCCAGCGATCATACACTGTTTACCAGGGGGCAGGGCTACCGACGTTAAGGCTAATCTAAAGATGGTGCTGGCTAAAGCTAAAACTGGCGAGTGTAGAGAGTATAGAGATATTGTTATCCACGTCGGCACCAACGATGTTAGGATGAAACAGTCAGAGGTCACCAAGTGCAACATAGCTTCAGCGTGTAAATCAGCTAGAAAGATGTGTCGGCATCGAGTAATTGTCTCTGGCCCCTCCCAGTTAGGGGAAGTGACGAGCTCTACAGCAGAGTCTCAGCACTCAATCGCTGGTTGAAAACTGTTTTCTGCCCCTCCCAAAAGATAACATTTGTGGATAATTGGCCCTCTTTCTGGGACTCACCCACAAACAGGATCAAGCCTGACCTGCTGAGGAGTGACGGACTCCATCCTAGCTGGAGGGGTGCTCTCCTCTTATCTACCAACATAGATAGGGCTCTAACTCCTCTAGCCCCACAGTGAAATAGGGTGCAGGCCAGGCAGCAGGCTGTTAGCCAACCTGCCAGCTTAGTGGAGTCTGCCAACAGCATAGTCAGTGTAGTCAGCTCAGCCATACCCATTGAGACTGTGTCTGTGCCTCGACCTAGGTTGGGCAAAACTAAACATGGTGGTGTTCACCCTAGCAATCTTATTAGGATAAAGACCTCCTCCATTCCTGCCATTATTGAAAGAGATCGTGATACCTCACATCTCAAAATAGGGTTACTTAATGTTAGATCCCTCACTTCAAAGGCAGTCATAGTCAATGAACTAATCACTGATCATAATCTTGATGTGATTGGCCTGACTGAAACATGGCTTAAGCCTGATGAATTTGCTGTGTTAAATGAGGCCTCACCTCCTGGTTACACTAGTGACCATATTCCCCGTGCATCCCGCAAAGGCGCGAGGTGTTGCTAACATTTACGATAGCAAATTTCAATTTACAAAAAAAAAAATGACGTTTTCATCTTTCGAGCTTCTAGTCATGAAATCTATGCAGCCTACTCAATCACTTTTTATAGCTACTGTTTACAGGCCTCCTGGGCCATATACAGCGTTCCTCTCTGAGTTTCCTGAATTCCTATCAGACCTTGTAGTCATAGCAGATCATATTCTAATTTTTGGTGATTTTAATATTCACATGGAGAAGTCCACAGACCCACTCCAAAAGTCTTTCGGAGCCATTATCGACTCAGTGGGTTTTGTCCAACATGTCTCTGGACCTACTCACTGCCACAGTCATACTCTGGACCTAGTTTTGTCCCATGGAATAAATGTTGTAGATCTTAATGTTTTTCCACAAAATCCTGGACTATCGGACCACCATTTTATTACGTTTGCAATCGCAAC
Organism: Coregonus clupeaformis; assembly: GCF_020615455.1. Classification (NCBI taxonomy): domain Eukaryota; kingdom Metazoa; phylum Chordata; class Actinopteri; order Salmoniformes; family Salmonidae; genus Coregonus; species Coregonus clupeaformis. The sequence continues at coordinate 59,264 of NW_025535301.1, read as the reverse complement.
AAATAATCTGCTCAGACCCCAACCAAGGAGCATCAAAAGTCGTGCTATAAATTCTCAGACAACACAAAAATTCATTGATGCCCTTCCAGACTCCTTCTGCCTACCCAAGGACGTCAGAGGACAAAAATCAGTTAACCACTTAACTGAGGAACTCAATTTAACCTTGCGCAATACCCTAGATGCAGTTGCACCCCTAAAAACGAAAAAACATTTGTCATAAGAAACTAGCTCCCTGGTATACAGAAAATACCCGAGCTTTGAAGCAAGCTTCCAGGAAATTGGAACGAAATGGCGCCACACCAAACTGGAAGTCTTCCCGACTAGCTTGGAAAGACAGTACCGTGCAGTACCGAAGAGCCCTCACTGCTGCTCGATCATCCTACTTTTCCAAATTAATCGAGGAAAATAAGAACAATCCAAAATTTCTTTTTGATACTGTTGCAAAGCTAACTAAAAAGCAGCATTCCCCAAGAGAGGATGGTTTTCACTTCAGCAGTGATAAATTCATGAACTTCTTTGAGGAAAAGATCATGACCATTAGAAAGCAAATTACGGACTCCTCTTTGAATCTGCGTATTCCTCCAGGGCTTAGCTGTCCTGGATCTGCACAGCTCTGCGAGGGCCTGGGATCGGGAGAGACACTTAAGTGTTTTAGTACTATATCTCTTGACACAATGATGAAAATAATCATGGCCTCTAAACCTTCAAGCTGCATACTGGATCCTATTCCTACTAAACTGCTGAAGGAGCTGCTTCCTGTGCTTGGCCCTCCCTATGTTGAACATAATAAACAGCTCTCTATCCACCGGATGTGTACCAAACTCACTAAAAGTGGCAGTGATAAAGCCTCTCTTGAAAAAGCCAAACCTTGACCCGGAAAATATAAAAAAACTATCGGCCTATATCGAATCTTCCATTCCTCTCAAAAATTTTAGAAAAAGCTGTTGCGCAGCAACTCACTGCCTTTCTGAAGACAAACAATGTATACGAAATGCTTCAGTCTGGTTTTAGACCCCATCATAGCACTGAGACTGCACTTGTGAAGGTGGTAAATGACCTTTTAATGGCGTCAGACCGAGGCTCTGCATCTGTCCTCGTGCTACTAGACCTTAGTGCTGCCTTTGACACCATCGATCACCACATTCTTTTGGAGAGACTGGAAACCCAAATTGGTCTACACGGACAAGTTCTGGCCTGGTTTAGATCCTACCTGTCGGAAAGATATCAGTTTGTCTCTGTGAATGGTCTGTCCTCCGACAAATCAACTGTACATTTCGGTGTTCCTCAAGGTTCCGTTTTAGGACCACTATTGTTTTCACTATATATTTTACCTCTTGGGGATGTTATTCGAAAACATAATGTTAACTTTCACTGCTATGCGGATGACACACAGCTGTACATTTCAATGAAGCATGGTGAAGCCCCAAAATTGCCCTCGCTAGAAGCCTGTGTTTCAGACATAAGGAAGTGGATGGCTGAAAACTTTTTACTTTTAAACTCGGACAAAACAGAGATGCTTGTACTAGGTCCCAAGAAACAAAGAGATCTTCTGTTAAATCTGACAATTCATCTTGATGGTTGTAAAGTCGTCTCAAATAAAACTGTGAAGGACCTAGGCGTTACTCTTGACCCTGATCTCTCTTTTGTCGAACATATCAAGACTGTTTCAAGGACAGCTTTTTCCATCTACGTAACATTGCAAAAATCAGAAATTTTCTGTCCAAAAATGATGCAGAAAAATTAATCCATGCATTTGTTACTTCTAGATTGGACTACTGCAATGCTCTATTTTCCGGCTACCCGGATAAAGCACTAAATAAACTTCAGTTAGTGCTAAATACGGCTGCTAGAATCCTGACTAGAACCAAGAAATTTGATCATATTACTCCAGTGCTAGCTTCCCTACACTGGCTTCCTGTTAAGGCAAGGGCTGATTTCAAGGTTTTACTGTTAACCTATAAAGCGTTACATGGGCTTGCTCCTACCTATCTTTCCGAGTTGGTCCTGCCGTACATACCAATACGTCGCTACGGTCACAAGACGCAGGCCTCCTAATTGTCCCTAGAATTTCTAAGCAAACAGCGGGAGGCAGGGCTTTCTCCTATAGATCTCCATTTTTATGGAACAGTCTGCCTACCCATGTGAGAGACGCAGACTCGGTCTCAACCTTTAAGTCTTTACTGAAGACTTATCTCTTCAGTAGGTCATATGATTGAGTGTAGTCTGGCCCAGGAGTGTGAAGGTGAACGGAAAGGCTGGAGCAACGAACAGCCCTTGCTGTCTCTGCCGGGCCGGTTCCCCTCTCCACTGGGGTTCTCTGCCTCTAACCCTGTTGCAGGGGCTGAGTCACTGGCTTGCTGGTGCTCTTTCATGCCGTCCCTGGGAGGGGTGCGTCACTTGAGTGGGTTGAGTTACTGACGTGATCTTCCTGTCTGGGTTGGCGCCCCCCCTTGGTTTGTGCTGTGGTGGAGACCTCTGTGGGCTATACTCGGCCTTGTCTCAGGATTGTAAGTTGGTGGTTGGGGATATCCCTCTAGTGGTGCGGGGGCTGTGCTTTGGCGGAGTGGGTGGGGTTATATCCTTCCTGTTTGGCCCTGTCCGGGGTTTCTTCGGATGGGGCCACAGTGTCTCCGGACCGCTCCTGTCTCAGCCTCCAGTATTTATGCTGCAGTAGTTTATGTGTCGGGGGCTGGGGTTAGTTGGTTATACCTGGAGTACTTCTCCTGTCTTATCCAGTGTCCTGTGTGAATTTAAGTATGCTCTCTCTAATTCTCTCGTTCTCTCTTTCTCTCTGAGAACCTGAGCCCTAGGACCATACGTCAGGACTACCGGGCATGATGACACCTTGCTGTCCCCAGTCCGCCTGGCCTTGCTGCTATTCCAGTTTCAACTGTTCTGCCTGCGGCTACGAAACCCCTACCTGTCCCAGACCTGCTGTTTTCAACTCTAAATGATCGGCTATGAAAAGCCAACTGAGAGACCTGAGCCCTAGGACCATACGTCGGGACTACCGGCCGTGGTGACTCCTTGCTGTCCCCAGTCCGCCTGGCCTTGCTGCTATTCCAGTTTAAACTGTTCTGCCTGCGGTTATGGAACCCCTACCTGTCCCAGACCTGCTGTTTTAAACTCTAATGATCGGCTATGAAAAGCCAACTGAGATTTATTCCTGATTATTATTTGACCATGCTTGTCACTTATGAACATTTTTGAACATCTTGGCATGGTTCTGTTATAATCTCCACCCGGCACAGCCAGAAGAGGACTGGCCACCCCTCATAGCCTGGTTCCTCTCTAGGTTTCTTCCTAGGTTTTGCCTTTCTAGGGAGTTTTTCCTAGCCACCGTGCTTCTACACCTGCATTACTAGCTGTTTGGGGTTTTAGGCTGGGTTTCTGTACAGCACTTCGAGATATTAGCTGATGTAAGAAGGGCTATATAAAATAAAATTGATTGATTGATTGATTGATTGAGTGAGCAAATCTCCAATCTCCACCCTATTCCCTATGTAGTGCACTACTTTAGATCTGGTCAGAAGTAGCCTAGTGCACTACGTAGGGAACAGGGTGTCATTTGGGCCAGAGTCAGTAACTCCCCTGGGTATGAATTGTCTCTCTATCTTATCTGTCTTCTATATGATGTTCTCCTCTCCTCCTCTCTTCTCTCCTCTATTCACTCTATTCTATCATCCACACCACATGCCAGCTTCAACACAATCCATTTACAAGTTAAAGACACACCTTGGAATAAATAGCAAAGGAAAACTACTACTAGATGGATTTTTTATTTCCCATCACCATGAATCATATTTAATAACTGAACAGTAGCAGACCTAACTTCATCTGTTCCTGACTCTAGATAGTGGATTAAAAAGACCATCAATCTCCAATGATATTAAAGTATAATTCTGAACATTACTGATATACTGAGTGGCAAGTCAAGATATCTGCTGAGTTTTTATTGTTTGGTTAATAGCACCACCTGCTGGACAGGTTTAATGTTGCTTGACTGAGCAGTACGGGAGAATAAAAGATGCCAAATTTAGGGCCGGTTTCCCGGACATCTCCATTGAACATGCTTTTTAGTCTAGGACTAGGCTTCATCAGTGTCCGGGAAACCGGCCCATATAGTTCAATTAGCAAGTAAGTAACACTACCTGTTCCATGATACTGAGGAAAATGACATTGAGACAGAGAACCAATTGAGAAAACATTTCAATGGTTCTGAATGACAACCAACATACATTAACAGCATACATCATGATTAATGTGAATATATAAGATTAAAACATTGCACTTAAAAAAAATATGAATGCATTGAATTGTAATTCATAACATCTTCTGAAGATCAAATCAATCAAATCATTGTACATAAAAACAGAGCAGAATGAATCATCACATCTGGGGACCCTCACCACCAGCATGACTTGTATCTATGTGGACCCTACTACAGTTTAACCAGCTCAGCAGTACCATTATAGAGATAAAACCCAGGATAAAGGGGCTGAGTGAATGTGGTCTGGACTCTGTGGAGGAGGGTCATTGTGTCAGAGACACTGTAGAAGGAGAGAGTACCTGCCTTGTGATCCAGGTCCACTCCTACTCTGGAGGACTGAGGGCCTGATACTTTAGTCTCAACGTCATTGTGAATGAACCAATAACCACCACTATAACACAGTAAACACCAGGACTTGTCATTCTCTCCAAATGTACCATCTGTCCCTGTTCTGCTGATGTCTTTATATGAGACTGCTGTATAAACATCCTCCCCACTCCACTCCACCTCCCAGTAACAGCGTCCAGACAGACCCTCTCTACACAGAACCTGCCACCGGTTGGTGAATCTGTCTGGATGGTCAGGATATGGTTGGTCTTGGCCTGTATAGGTCACCTTTCTGTTCCCTTCAGACAGAGAGACGAGTTTGTGTGCTGTGTTTGGGTCCAGTGTGAGCTGACAGGAATCTGGGAGAAGAGCAGAGCAGAGTCCAATGAGGGGAGTTAGAACAATAAGTTAAGTCAGATACTGTATCTACCCTGTCTTTGATTAGAGCACAGCAGAGATCAAATCAGAGAAATATGAGGAGTCAGATAGATACCCAGTCTTTGATTAGATCTACTATTGCTATATATTTCTAGAGGGATTGTTAGGAGTGTCAGTAAAAAGAGACTGTTAGTTACTTCAGAATAAAGAGACTCACATTGTAAGAACTGTTCTCTGGTCTTGGGCTCTGGTGGCAGTACAACATCCACTATATTCACTACAGACACACAAACACATTCACAGAGAGAGGGAATGTTATCATCATACCATATTCCACATGTTTATGACTAGTAGGGAACTTTCAATGGTCTAAAGTTGATGTTCTTATTATTTTCAACACACCTGTAGTGGAGATCTTGGTCCATTCTCCTTTAAGGACGTCTTCTAGTTTCTCTCTCAGTTCAGACACAGTCTTACTCACATCTCCAAAGTACTGAAGAGGACGGACAACGATGCTGGGTAAGTCTGAAGATACACTGGTACTGGAGAGAGACTGATAACTCTGGAGAGAGAGAGAGAGAGAGAGAGAGAGAGGGAGAGAGAGAGAGAGAGAGAGAGAGAGGGAGCAGAACCAAATGATTGAGAGTTTTAATTTCATATCACATGTATCAAGGCAGTTGAGTTACCTGGAGGAAATGGATGTGATCCTCTGTGTGTGAGAGCTGATCCAGCTCAGTGCTTCTCTTCCTCAGCTCAGCTATCTCCTGCTCCAGTTGCTCCAGGAGTCCTTCAGCTTGACTCACTTGAGCCTTCTCTTGGGCTCTGATCAGCTCCTTCACCTCAGAGCGCCTTCTCTCAATGGAGCGGATCAGCTCAGTAAAGATCTTATCACTGTCCACCACTGCTGCCTGTGCAGAGCTCTGTTAAGAGAGAGAGAGAGAGACTTGTCTTACTTTAATGAGCCATCCTCATTACACTAACACCCCCACCCCTAAAAGCACATTGCGTGACTCCACAACCTCTACACAATCACATTATCCTGTCCCCAACACCACAGTACAATACACCATCCAGCACAACATTCCAACCGTCCATCCAACCCCTCCTCTCCAGCCGTACAGACAGCCCTCCTGAGCCCCCATACCTCCTGAAACATCTCCACACTGTTGATCATTTTGTACAACTCAAACTCAACCCTAAGGCGTCAACAGTGATGTGGACGGGTGAGGTCGGGTGAGGTCGTCGGGTAAGCTTGGCTTTATACATAGTTTGGGCTTTGTCGAGTAAGGCTAAAACTATGTATTTAGATTGTAGTTAGGTATTGTAGGAAGTTATCGTGGGTTGTTGTATGTAATTATTGTAGGTTAGTATTGTATTCGGCTGAGCACGAAGCTAGCTGTATTCGGCTGGACTAGCTGGTGGATAGCTACTGGCAACTATTAGCAACGGTATAGTTGTTTCACGCCTGAGAGTGCCTGTAATTACGCCAGCTGGCTGCCTACAATAGTTACATACAATAATTGCCTACCATTCACCTGTTTTCTACCATTCAGCTGTTTTCTAACCTCATTGTCTGAACCGTTAACGCTAACTGGTAAACAATAGCTGGAACGACCGAGCGAGCAGACGCGAACTGGCTGAGTCAATTCAGTGACTAGCTTTGCACTTGGCTAGCTAACAGTAGCTGCTAGGGGTAAGTCATAACCTACATATGTATTTAGATTGTAGTTAGGTATTGTTGGTAGTTATCGTGGGTTGTTGTATGTAATTATTGTAGGTTAGTATTGTATTCGGCGGCGCCGGGCATAGCACGAAGCTAGCTGGCTAACCCTCCACCTGGACTAGCTGGCGAGTAGCAATTAGCAACGGTATAGTTATTTCACGCCTGGGAGTGCCTGTGGTTACGCCAGCTGGCTGCCTACAATGATTACATACAATAATTGCCTACCATTCAGCTGTTTTCTAACCTCATGTCTGAACCGTTAACGTTAGGTAGCAAGTGGCTACTGTGCTTGAAATTTAGCTAGCTTGTTGCTACCTGGATAGCTACTAGTAAACAATAGCTGGAACGACCTAGCGAACAGACGCGAAATGGCTGAGTCAATTCAGTGGCTAGCTTTGCACTTGACTAGCTAACAGTAGCTGCTAGGGGTAAGTCATAACCTACATTTGTGTTTTGTTTTTTACATATTGATAGCCCGAGTCGTTCAGGGAATTCGGGACATGGGTGACTAGTTAACGTTAGTTTGGCTCTCTCTAGTTTGTTCGTGCCGTTCGTGCTGCGCCTAGTTAGCTAGCTGAGTTAGTCTATTCATAGAAACATTGAACCGCTGTAGTTTACAACAATTATAGTTTCTGAGGTGGAAGTTGGGAGAGTTATATTTGGGAGTTGTGGTGAGGGAGGCCCGCTCTCTCCTTTCCCAGATATTTAGTTCATTTCATTCCAATCTCCTCTACATTATTGTAGCCATTTGCTGCAGCCTGTCAACTATGCCTCTGCCTATCCCTGTTCTCTCCTCTCCGCACAGGCTACACAAACGCCTCACACCGCGTGGCTGCTGCCTCTCTAACCTGGTGGTCCCTGCACGCACCACTCACCTGGAGTTCCAGGTCTCAGGCAGCCTCTGGAACTGCCGTTCTGCTGCCAACAAGGCAGACTTCATCCCAGCCTATGCTACCCTCCAATCCCTCGACTTCTTGGCGCTGACGGAAACATGGATTACCACTGAAAACACTGCTACTCCTACTGCTCTCTCCTCGTCTGACCATGTGTTCTCGCATACCCCGAGAGCATCTGGTCAGCGGGGTGGTGGCACAGGAATCCTCATATCTCCCAAGTGGACATTCTCAATTTTTCCCCTAACCCATCTGTCTATCTCCTCATTTGAATTCCATGCTCTCACAGTCACTAGCCCATTTAAGCTTAATATCCTTGTCATCTATCGCCCTCCAGGTTCCCTTGGAGAGTTCATCAATGAGCTTGACGCCTTGATAAGCTCCTTTCCTGAGGATGGCTCACCCCTCACAGTTTTGGGGGATTTCAACCTCCCTACGTCTACATTTGACTCATTTCTCTCTGCCTCTTTCTTTCCACTCCTCTCCTCTTTTGACCTCACCCTCTCACCGTCCCCCCCTACTCACAAGGCAGGCAATACGCTTGACCTCATCTTTACTAGATGCTGCTCTTCTACTAATCTCACTGCAACTCCTCCATGTCTCCGACCACTACTTTGTATCCTTTTCTCTCTCGCTCTCCTCCAACACTACTCACTCTGCCCCTACACAGATGGTAATGCGCTGCCGCAACCTTCGCTCTCTCTCTCCCACTACTCTCTCCTCTTCCATACTATCATCTCTTCCCTCTGCTCAATCCTTCTCCCTCCAATCTCCTGATTCTGCCTCCTCAACCCTCCTCTCCTCCCTTTCTGCATCCTTTGACTCTCTGTGTCCCCTATCCTCCCGGCCGGCTCGGTCCTCCCCTCCAGCTCCGTGGCTAGATGACTCATTGCGAGCTCACAGAACAGAGCTCCGGGCAGCGGAGCGGAAATGGAAGAAAACTAAACTCCCTGCCGACCTGGCATCTTTTCACTCCCTCCTCTCTACATTTTCTTCATCTGTTTCTGCTGCTAAGGCCACTTTCTACCACTCTAATTTCCAAGCATCTGCCTCTAACCCTAGGAAGCTCTTTGCCACATTCTCCTCCCTGCTGAATCCTCCTCCACCCCCCCCTCCTCTCTCTCTGTGGATGACTTCGTCAACCACTTTGAAAAGAAGGTTGACGACATCCGATCCTCGTTTGTTAAGTCTAATGACACTGCTGGTCCTGCTCACACTGCCCTACCCTATGCTTTGACTTCTTTCTCCCCTCTCTCTCCAGATAAAGTTGCGACTTGTGACTGCAGGCCGCCCAACAACCTGCCCGCTTGACCCCATCCCCTCCTCTCTTCTCCAGACCATCTCCGGTGACCTTCTCCCCTACCTCACCTCGCTGATCAACTCATCCTTGACCGCTGGCCATGTCCCTTCTGTCTTCAAGAGAGCGAGAGTTGCACCCCTTCTCAAAAAACCAACACTCGATCCCACTGATGTCAACAACTACAGACCAGTATCCCTTCTTTCTTTTCTTTCCAAAACTATTGAGCATGCCGTCTTTAGCCAACTCTCTTGCTATCTCTCTCAGAATGACCTTCTTGATCCAAACCAGTCAGTTTTCAGGACTGGTCATTCAACTGAGACTGCTCTTCTCTGTGTCACGGAGGCTCTCCGCACTGCTAAAGCTAACTCTCTCTCCTCTGCTCTTGTCCTTCTAGACCTGTCTGCTGCCTTTGATACTGTGAACCATCAGATCCTCCTCTCCACCCTCTCCGAGCTGGGCATCTCCGGCGCAGCTCACTCCTGGATTGCGTCCTACCTGACCGGTCACTCCTACCAAGTGGCGTGGCGAGAAGCTGTCTCCGCACCACGTGCTCTCACCACTGGTGTTCCCCAGGGCTCAGTTCTAGGCACTCTCCTATTCTCCCTATACACCAAGTCACTTGGCTCTGTCATATCCTCACATGGCCTCTCCTATCATTGCTACGCTGAAGATACACAACTAATCTTCTCCTTTCCCCCTTCTGATAACCAGGTGGCGAATCGCATCTCTGCATGTCTGGCAGACATATCAGTATGGATGACGGATCACCACCTCAAGCTGAACCTTGGCAAGACGGAGCTGCTCTTCCTCCCGGGGAAGGACTGCCCGTTCCATGATCTCGCCATCACGGTTGACAACTCCATTTTGTCCTCCTCCCAGAGTGCGAAGAGCCTTGGCGTGACCCTGGACAACACCCTGTCGTTCTCCGCTAACATCAAGGCGGTGACCCGATCCTGCAGGTTCATGCTCTACAACATTCGGAGAGTACGACCCTGCCTTACACAGGAAGCGGCACAGGTCCTAATCCAGACACTTGTCATCTCCCGTCTGGATTACTGCAACTCGCTGTTGGCTGGGCTCCCTGCCTGTGCAATTAAAGCCCTACAACTCATCCAGAATGCCGCAGCCCGTCTGGTGTTCAACCTTCCCAAGTTCTCTCACGTCACCCCGCTCCTCCGCACACTCCACTGGCTTCCAGTTGAAGCTCGCATCTGTTACAAGACCATGGTGCTTGCCTATGGAGCTGTGAGGGGAACGGCACCTCCATACCTTCAGGCTCTGATAAGTCCCTACACCCAAACGAGGGCATTGCGTTCATCCACCTCTGGCCTGCTGGCTCCCAGTGGTTATCCCACTGGCTATAGGGTGAATGCACCAATTTGTAAGTCGCTCTGGATAAGAGCGTCTGCTAAATGACGTAAATGTAAATGTAAAATGTAAACAGTAATGGCATTACCCTGGCAACACAGAAAAAACATGATGAACAGTCTGTCATTGGAGAAAACGGACACCCCTCCCCAACTCCCAGGTCAACCCGAGCCAACCAGCTATTGGTGTCCAGGGCTCCATGTAATACCCTCCACTGGAGGACCCCTGACCTTTCCAGCACTGGGAGCTTATAGAGCACCCTCCACCTATACCCTGCCATGCTCTCAGCCCCCACAACCCCCTGCCACTGATGCCCCTTCACTACCGCTAAGCTCCTGATGTGTCTAACCTTGACACTGAGGGTGTACAGCACCTTACCCCCCACCTCCTCAAACTCCCCCAGGCTCAGAGTGTTAAAAGTCAGTAAGTCCTCCGGACTCTCCTGCCAGTCCCCAGTCTCTGCTGTCACTTGCAGTGGTGGAAACAGTGGTGGCCCCTCCTCAGGCTGCTCCAGCCCTAAGTACTGTAGCATAGAAATCAGAGACCCCTGCTGTATTGAGTCTCTCCTGCCGCATGAAGAAGAGCTGCTGATCCAGCCCCAAACCACAAGCCCTCCTCAACAGAGCACATGCTGGTTCCCTCCAGCGCACCTCCGTACGGTACAGTAGCCTCTGTGCTGCTGAGTGAGAACGCTGCCACCCTGACCAGAAAAAATTCACTAACTTGCGCTGCAGGTCCACAAGCAGACCACCGGGGGCGTTGAGAATGGCCAATTTAAGCCATAGAGAGGATGCCACCAAGTTGTTGATGATCAGCACCGTCCCTCTGTATGCCACTTGGGAGATGAGCCACCTCCACTTCGTCAGCCTCGACACCACCGCTTGTGACACTCCTTCCCAGTTCTTCCTATCCCAACCCTCCGAGCCCAGATACACCCCAAGCATCTTGAGGCACTCACAGCCCCACTGCAACCCCCCTGGAAGCTGCGGAGGTGCCCTGTCCCTCCATGCCCCACATAACAGAGCCTCACTCTTGCCCCAGTTTACCTAGGCAGAAGACGCCCCCTCGTACACCCTCAAACTATTCTCCAGGGCCTGTAGGTTCTGCTCATCCCTAACCAACACAGACGTCATCAGCGTATGCTGACACTGCTATGCCTGTCCCCAACCCTATGCCTGGCTCCCACACTCCCTGTAGCCTCCTGCGTAGCAGGCCCAGAAAGGGCTCAATAACAAGAGTGTATAGCTGCCCTGACAGAGGGCATCCCTGGTGAATGCCCCTCCCTACCCAGACTGGCCTACTGAGCCCTCCCCACACCTTGACCATACATGAAGCCCCAGCATACAACATTTGAACACAGGCCATATAATTCTCCCCACAACCAAAACAACACATTAAACAGATATTCATGGTCCACCCCTATCAAAGGCTTTCTCCTGATTATGAACAGATTGTCTGTGTTTGAGCGTCCTGGTACACAGTACGTTTGGTCCTTGTGTACAATAGAGTCCAGGTGGGACTTCAGTCTGTTAACGAGGACCTTGGTAAAGACCTTATAGTCCAAACAGAGCAATGCCACAGGCCTCCAGTTCTTTAAGTCGCTCAAATCTACTTGTTTGGGCAGGAGAGTCAAAGCCTCCCGTCTACAGCTTAGCGACAGCTCCCCCACCCCGACGCACTCACACAACACACGTCCTGTAAAATAATTCCCCAGAACTTTTTATAAAAATCCACAGGCAGACCGTCTGAGAGACAGCAGCTGAGAGTTTGTGAAAGGCCAGGGAAATGTCTATTTGATTTATCTGTGACAGAGAGAGTTTGGAAAGGTCTGTGAGCAGAACCTGAGAAAACCCAGGATAATAATAATAATAAGCCATTTAGCAGACGCTTTTATCCAAAGCGACTTACAGTCATGTGCATACATTTTTACATATGGGTGGTCCCGGGGATCAAACCCACTACCCTGGCATTACAAGCACCATGCTCTACCAATTGAGCTACAGAGGCCCACAGAGTTCTGCCCTCTATAAATCAGAGTACAACTCCACAGCCTCATCTCCTCACAACAGAAGTTACCCACCCATCAGGCTCCCTCATCTCCCCCACAACAGAAGTTACCCACCCATCAGGCTCCCTCATCTCCCCCACAACAGAAGTTACCCACCCATCAGGCTCCCTCATCTCCCCACAACAGAAGTTACCCACCCATCAGGCTCCCTCATCTCCCCACAACAGAAGTTACCCACCCATCAGGCTCCCTCATCTCCCCACAACAGAAGTTACCCACCCATCAGGCTCCCTCATCTCCCCACAACAGAAGTTACCCACCCATCAGGCTCCCTCATCTCCCCCACAACAGAAGTTACCCACCCATCAGGCTCCCTCATCTCCCCCACAACAGAAGTTACCCACCCATCAGACAAACGTAAAACAAGGGATTTTCTTGGATTCCCCACTCTGTTTTTCCAAACCCTCTGGTGAAACAGAGAACTGATCCCTGTACTATAATATAATATAATGTGCCATTTTGCAGACACTTTTATCCAAAGCGACTTACAGTCATGCGTGCATATATATATATATATTTTTTTATTGTGTATGGGTGGTCCCGGGGGTCGAACCCACTACCCTGGCGTTACAAGCGCCGTGCTCTACCAGCTGAGCTACAGAGGACCAGGTGCAGACACATTTATGAAAGCAAAGACAAGGTCATTATTTGGGCTCTAAACACTAACAACCTACCCTTACACACCTCTTTTGCTACCCCTGCACTAAGATTTCTGCCATGGCATTTAAATGTTTTTGGTTTACATATTCCCCCAGTCTTTGCCGCCGTTCATGTTAAGGAAGTCTAACCGTGAAATCTCCATAAGAGGTGGGAGGGAAATCACCACAATCAGAAACCAGTAGAGAAGCCCATAAAGCCGCCATGCCAGAAAAAAACATCAATTTAAGCAGATTCTGAAGACATGCCCTTAAGAACCCATGACCCATTTTCTCAGCCTATACCGCTTCCTGGGTGAGAGGACACTAAACCCCTCATTCTTCATCACGTGTTGTACTGACCTTACAAACCTTCCAGGATCAATCAAATAAGACTCCAGCAGAACCTTCTTTTTCCCCTTTAGTCTCCATCAGGAACCTAGAAAGTTCTCTGACCGTATATACTGGGCCCTCAGTCTGACTGGCTGTCAGCTCTGGATCCAATGAGCCATCTGAAAACGAGACGCCTTGTCCTCCGCTCCCGCAGACTCACCTCCCCCCTCTTCCTCCTCCTCCATTGGCACGGTACCGTCCTCCTCCTCCCCAGTCTCTGCCCCCCTGCACTTCCCCCCTGATCAGAGCCTCTTCCCCAATGACAGGCAATATTTCCTGGGATGAGCCCACCAAGCCTTCGCCCACCGGAGTCTCCGTTACTACAGAAACCTGCCTCAGCTCATGTAGCCCAGCTGCAACCCTCCCCACCACCGCTTTCTCCACGGCCTGCGCACCACCACTTGGCCATGCACTACTACCGTGTAGCTCAGTTGGTAGAGCATGGCGCTTGCAACACCAGGGTTGTGGGTTCGTTTCCCATGGGGGACAGTATGAAAATGTATGCACTCACTAACTGTAAGTCGCTCTGGATAAGAGCATCTGCTAAATGACTAAAATGTAAAAAATGTACTCTCCTCCCTCCTGGTACCCCTGCCATTTATTTTGCAATTCTGAGTAATCACTATTTTAGTACGGATTAGTAAGGAAAAACACTTTATTCAGTACTACTGCAGTTGCTTAATAATTCCAATAGATGGCAGCATAAGACCATGAATGACATTTCAGAAGATTAGTTTAGTTCTCTCCCTGGATACACCACCACTCCACCTCACAGGAAAACTCCTCCTGCCTGAGCTTTTTACTGTCCCTTTCCACACTGCTAACGCAAGAGGAAGGACTGAAAAAGCATTTAACACATTACTGTGAAGTAATATAATGATGATTCATGTTTATTATTACCTGTTTTTATGGTCATGTTTTGAAATTATACTTCATTACTATAATGATTATCAAAAAGCCTAAACATTAATTCAGTCACCTCTGGTCGACAATAACGTATTTTCCTAGTACATTAATTGTCAAATTCATCAACCAGCATCGAGCACTCTGCCTTCTCACGCAAGCGAGGGGCATGTTGAGGTAAATATGCTAACCGCGACGGTTGCATTATGTAATTTATTGGTGGGCTGGAAGATGCAGTGTTTTTTCTTTTCTATTCAGAGGCTATTTACTCCCAATATGAGATAATTTTATATAGAAGGTTTTTATAATGCATGTTTACTAGGATTGAGGTTAGCGCATCTGAGTAGGGATTATTTGGAGGTATAACGTGGTCCCGGTTACACCGACATCACCGGCAAGAAAATCCAATATGGCTGCCTACTCAATGCGCGTCCCAACTCAGTAGCTCTACTCTCATTGGTCCTAACGATTAGTTCACGGTCTTTTTTTATGGGTTTCTCGTCATATTGTCAAACCTATGGGTGTGTGGCAGCAGTATGTAGGAGGGAGGTTCCAGGGCATGAGACAAAGGGGATGTGTAGCATTGGGGCAGTGCGTTGCCAACTCCTCAGTAAGCAAAGTAGCTATTGGCTGTCCTAAAAGTCGCTAAATGACGTAATCAGCTAATTTGCATAATTAGCCATGTGCATGTAATTGTGATGGACACTGTAGGAGAGAGGAATAACGCTGTAGGTAGAACAGCGCCGGAGAAGATGGCTGCCGTTTTACAGCCCTCTAACCAATTGTACTATTATGTGTGTTTTTCCGCGTTATTTGTAATTTATTTTGTACATAATGTTTCTGCCATCGTCTCTTATAACCAAAAAGAGCTTCTGGATATCAGGACAGCGATTACTCACCTCATATTGGACGAAGATTTTTTCTTCAAAGAGGCGGCCGCGAAGGATATCCTACAGACACCCGACAAGGCCCAAATCCCCGTCATTCGCATGAGGAAGAGACTGAGATATCGTGGACGTAGGTCGGGGTGCCTTGTAAGGATCCGACGGCGAGCGAGTAAACTGCCGCTCCCATCAATCCTATTAGCCAACATTCAATCATTGGAGAACAAATTGGATGACCTAAGATTACGGTTATCCTAGCTACCCAACGTTTAATCATTGCTGCGTTATGAAAGGTAAGCTTGGCTTCTTATATGGTGTTGAGTTAAGCTTAAACCATGTATTTAGATTGTAGGTAGGTATTGTAGTTTGGTATTATAGGTAGCTTACTCAGGTAGTTATTGAAGGTTATTGTAGGTAATTATTGTAGGTAAGGACTGTATTCGGTGGACCCCGGCGAAGCACGAGGCTAGCTTACCCACTACTTGGACCAACAAAGCTAGCTAGCTAGCGGGTAGCTACTGGTAACTTTTTGCAACTGTGGTTAATTGTTTCCAATGTTATTTCATGCTTAAGAGTACCTGTGATTGAGCCAGCAAGCTGCTACCATTCAGCTGTTTTTCTAACCTCATCCGAGGCATTAACGTTAGGTGGTTGGTAGCTGCTGTACTTAATTACAGCTACTGATAACAGTCTGCTGTAGTTTACAACAATTCTAATTTCTAAAGTGGAAGTTGGGAGAGTTTTACTCGGGTGGTTCAGTGAAACAATTATAGTTTCTGAGGTGGAAGTTGGGAGAGTTATATATATTTATTTTTTTGGTGAGGGAGGCCTGCTCTCTCCTTTCCCTGATGTTTAGTTCATTTCATTCCGATCTCCTCTGCATTATTGTAGCCATCTGCTGCAGCCTGTCAACTATGCCTCTGCCTATCCCTGTTCTCTCCTCTCCGCACAGGCTACACAAACGCCTCACACCGCGTGGCTGCTGCCTCTCTAACCTGGTGGTCCCTGCACGCACCACACACCTGGAGTTCCAGGTCTCAGGCAGCCTCTGGAACTGCCGTTCTGCCGCCAACAAGGCTGACTTCATCCCAGCCTATGCTACCCTCCAGTCCCTCGACTTCCTGGCGCTGACGGAAACATGGATTACCACTGAAAACACTGCTACTCCTACTGCTCTCTCCTCATCTGACCATGTGTTCTCGCATACCCCGAGAGCATCTGGTCAGAGGGGTGGTGGCACAGGAATCCTCATCTCTCCCAAGTGGTCATTCTCAATTTTTCCCCTAACCCATCTGTCTATCTCCTCATTTGAATTCCACGCTGTCACAGTCACTAGCCCATTTAAGCTTAATATCCTTGTCATCTATCGCCCTCCAGGTTCCCTTGGAGAGTTCATCAATGAGCTTGACGCCTTGATAAGTTCCTTTCCTGAGGATGGCTCACCCTTCACAGTTTTGGGGGATCAACCTCCCCACGTCTACATTTGACCCACTCACAAGGCAGGCAATACGCTTGACTTCATCTTTACTAGATGTTGCTCTTCTACTAATCTCACTGCAACTCCCCTCCATGTCTCCGACCACTACTTTGTATCCTTTTCTCTCTCGCTCTCCTCCAACACTACTCACTCTGCCCCTACACAGATGGTAACGCGCCGCCGCAACCTTCGCTCTCTCTCTCCCACTACTCTCTCCTCTTCCATCCTATCATCTCTTCCCTCTGCTCAATCCTTCTCCCTCCAATCTCCTGATTCTGCTTGCTCAACCCTCTTCTCCTCCCTATCCTCCCGGCCGGCTCGGTCCTCCCCTCCAGCTCTGTGGCTTGATGACTCATTGCGAGCTCACAGAACAGAGCTCCGGGCAGCTGAGCGGAAATGGAAGAAAACTAAACTCCCTGCCGACCTGGCATCTTTTCACTCCCTCCTCTCTACATTTTCTTCATCTGTTTCTGCTGCTAAGGCCACTTTCTACCACTCTAAATTCCAAGCATCTGCCTCTAACCCTAGGAAGCTCTTTGCCACATTCTCCTCACTGCTGAATCCCCCCCTCCCTCCCTCTCTGTGGATGACTTTGTCAACCACTTTGAAAAGAAGGTTGACGACATCCGATCCTCGTTTGTTAAGTATAATGACACTGCTGGTCCTGCTCACACTGCCCTAAACTATGCTTTGACTTCTTTCTCCCCTCTCTCTCCAGATAAAATCTTGCGACTAGTGACTGCAGGCCGCCCAACAACCTGCCCGCTTGACCCCATCCCCTCCTCTCTTCTCCAGACCATCTCCGGTGACCTTCTCCCCTACCTCACCTCGCTGATCAACTCATCCTTGACCGCTGGCCATGTCCCTTCCGTCTTCAAGAGAGCGAGAGTTGCACCCCTTCTCAAAAAACCAACACTCGATCCCACTGATGTCAACAACTACAGACCAGTATCCCTTCTTTCTTTTCTTTCCAAAACTATTGAGCGTGCCGTCTTTAGCCAACTCTCTTGCTATCTCTCTCAGAATGACCTTCTTGATCCAAACCAGTCACGTTTCAGGACTGGTCATTCAACTGAGACTGCTCTTCTCTGTGTCACGGAGGCTCTCCGCACTGCTAAAGCTAACTCTCTCTCCTCTGCTCTTGTCCTTCTAGACCTGTCTACTGCCTTTGATACAGTGAACCATCAGATCCTCCTCTCCACCCTCTCCGAGCTGGGCATCTCCGGCGCGGCTCACTCCTGGATTGCGTCCTACCTGAACGGTCGCTCCTACCAAGTGGCGTGGCGAGAAGCTGTCTCCGCACCACGTGCTCTCACCACTGGTGTCCCCCAGGGCTCAGTTCTAGGCCCTCTCCTTTTCTCCCTATACACCAAGTCACTTGGCTCTGTCATATCCTCACATGGCCTCTCCTATCATTGCTACGCTGACGATACACAACTAATCTTCTCCTTTCCCCCTTCTGATAACCAGGTGGCGAATCGCATCTCTGCATGTCTGGCCGACATATCAGTATGGATGACGGATCACCACCTCAAGCTGAACCCTGGCAAGACGGAGCTGCTCTTCCTCCCGGGAAGGACTGCCCGTTCCATGATCTCGCCATCACGGTTGACAACTCCGTTGTGTCCTCCTCCCAGAGTGCGAAGAGCCTTGGCGTGACCCTGGACAACACCCTGTCGTTCTCCGCTAACATCAAGGCGGTGACCCGATCCTGCAAGTTCATGCTCTACAACATTCGGAGAGTACGACCCTGCCTTACACAGGAAGCGGCACAGGTCCTAATCCAGGCACTTGTCATCTCCCGTCTGGATTACTGCAACTCGCTGTTGGCTGGGCTCCCTGCCTGTGCCATTAAACCCCTACAACTCATCCAGAATGCCGCAGCCCGTCTGGTGTTCAACCTTCCCAAGTTCTCTCACGTCACCCCCCTCCTCCGCACACTCCACTGGCTTCCAGTTGAAGCTCGCATCCGTTACAAGACCATGGTGCTTGTCTATGGAGCAGTGAGGGGAACGGCACCTCCGTACCTTCAGGCTCTGATCAGTCCCTACACCCAGGCGAGGGCATTGCGTTCATCCACCTCTGGCCTGCTGGCTCCCCTTCCTCTGCGGAAGCATAGTTCCCGCTCAGCCCAGTCAAAGCTGTTCGCTGCTCTGGCACCCCAATGGTGGAACAAGCTCCCTCACGACGCCAGGACAGCGGAGTCACTCACCACCTTCCGGAGACATTTGAAACCCCACCTCTTTAAGGAACACCTGGGATAGGATAAAGTAATCCTTCTACCCCACCCCCCCACCCCAAAAAAAAAGTATAATTGTAAAGTGGTTATCCCACTGGCTATAGGGTGAATGCACCAATTTGTAGTCGCTCTGGATAAGAGCATCTGCTAAATGACGTAAATGTGCCCTTGAGCAAGGCACTTAACCCTAATTGCTCCTGTAAGTCGCTCTGGATAAGAGCGTCTGCTAAATGACTAAAATGTAAATGTAAAATTTTTTGGGGTTCAATACCTGTCCTACCTATCAATCATATTGCTGCTTGTAGCCTATAACTGATGATCCCCACACTAGAAACACCGAAAACTATCTGTGCTAGCAAACCCTGTGTTCCACCCCTCCCCTGTGTAACCTTGAAGTTTGTTAAGAAACAAACACTTTTCTATGAAAACAGACATGTTTAACGGATTCCGCTTGGCACCCAGCCGAGAGCACATGAAAACCACTTGCAAATTTACCAAAACTAACCAACTACTTGCGGTCTGTTCGTAAGCAATAAACGGAGGCAGATTAGCCACCACAGCTCTTATCGAAAGAGGCGAAATCTGCTCCAACACACCCCTCACAAAAATCCCACTCACAACAAGACAAACCTTTTTCATTAACACAACCACCGCCTTGTTCATTCTGGATGCAGAGTGCAGATGTTCTGCTCCAACCTGTTCGCCGACCATGAGCAAAACTTCCTCCACACCTTTCTCCGGAACGCACCCGAAGCGACAGCGTTTCTTCTCCACTCGGTTGAGGCCATCACGCCGCCCTAACAAACTACCCCTACTCCCCCCTCAACTCTAAACGATAAACAGTGGAAACCAATATTTCAAACCCTCCACCATGAGAAAATAAATTCAGAAAATACGCAAGAACCAAAAGAAAAAAGAATAGTAGCCCTCTTCACGAACCACAAAACACTCACACAACCAACTTCTTCTTCTATGATATTATGGCGGTCCACAAACCAACGTTAAAGGTGCATGCCGCCACCTACTGTGCTGGAGTGTGTGGTCAATCACGGTTTCCATCATTTCTAAATCCTCCTACCTAACTCAGTACTTCTGAGAAAATAAAGAAGAGCCCTACTAACTTCTAATAGACCCTCCCCCATCCCCAAAATCCCTTCCAACCCCCCCAACCAAGTCCAACCTCAATGACCCTACACTTCCATCTTTCCCTCTCTTCAACATACTTACAACAATATAACAACACATGCTCCACCGTTTCATCGACCGTACCCCCCAGACACAAACTATTCCCATGCTTGCCAACCAGATGTAATGACGAGTTCAATGTACAATGTCCTAAGCGCAACCGAGTAAACCCCACCTCTTCCTTCCTAATCTGACTTTTGAATCTTGGTCCATCGACCTTTCTGTAAAACTGTAAACTATTCATATAATTGCCGGCCCTTGTGCTCAGAGTACCATCTCTTCTGCCACACATCTATCAAAATCGCTCTGATCTTACATTTGGCCTCACCTCTACCCAGTGGAACATTAATATAAATTATATCTTGTTTCAAACCTCTTTTAGCTAACTGGACTACAATTTAATTCCCTTCCACATCTGAATGTGTTGGGACCCAGCAGAATCTCACTACTAAACCCATTCTCTCAATTCTCCATAATAACATTAATACCTACAATAGCAGGTAACTCCTATTAGATTTACCAGATGATAAACTATTCAATACAGACAGAGAATCTGAGCATACTATAATTCTAACAGGTTGTACGTCCTCCACCCACTGGACGGCAACTATTATCACTAACAGTTCAACTGAGTATACTGACAGTTAATCTGTTAGTCTTCTACATATCTGCACATCAAATTCAGGAACATAAACGCCTGCTCCTGTGCGCCCACTATCTGGGTCCTTGGATCCATCTGTGAAAAGCAGTAAAAAAGCATAAAAACTTCTACCAATGTAATTGTCAACCAGTTTCACTATATCACTGACTTCTGACCAATCTTTCCTTTTCTCTACCAAGGTTAGATCAACAACAGGGTCTGGGAGTAACCATGGAGGAACATCCCCTATCACCACAGAAGGGCCAACCTCCAACTCCCTCAAACCACTCTCATCAGCAAGCTTTCCAACTGTCCAACCAAAACCACTGCCTTGTCTACTAGTATATTCCCAACAGTCATCTAGAACAGTAGCAGTGGGATGCTCAACCTCACAGCCTTTCAACCTAACCCAATAAGCGAATGACAATTTTTTACGCCATATATCCAAAGGCATCTCGCCTGCCTCCACTAGTAAGGCACATACAGACGTTGATTTAAATGCACCAATACATATCCTTAAAGCTATATACTGGATTCTGTCCAGCTTCTGCAGCCAAGTCTTTACCTCTGTTCCATAAACTGTACACCAGTAATCAATTGGCGTCCTGATCAGAGCTCTATAAATATCCATCAACGACTGTATATCAGCAACCCATTCATAATCAGAGACCCACACAACCAACTACCGTAAAAGTGATGGAATGAGAGAGCCAGAGACATCGTTACAACACTGTACATAGCCATAATTTAGCATTTCTTCTTCTTCTTTGGAGTTTAACGGCGGTTGGCATGGAAAAATAAAAAAATAAAAACAACAAAACAACAAATCTTCTGAAGTCTAATCTTGTATGCCCAAATACTTCTCTGCAGCTGCCACCACAACATCTATTTTCTGTGATTTACGTTCCATTTCTACTGTACAATTGATAACCATTGCTATGAACGCTAAGAAGCTATCTTTACTAAAGCATATATCACTCGTTGGCCTATCCCTCTGTGCTGGCACAGATCTACTACTCACAGGGATCCTCTCAGGATCTCTCACCCTTGACCCATCCTCCTCTACTTTCTTCACTGTCTCAGCATACGACACCTTCTGCACTACTCTGACTCTAGCCACCTCAACCTGCCTCTCTCGCACCGGACACTTCCGATCCCCAGCAACATGGGCATCCCAACAGTTGACACACACAACTTTATCCACCGAAACTACACAATCTTCTATCCCATGCCCTCCTGCACACTTCCCACATCTTGGAATCTCCCTCCTACAAACTGCTGCAACATGACCATAAACGTTGCACCTGAAACAGAGCAGTGGATTCGGCACAAAGTTCTAACAGGATAACTGATATATCCTACCATGACTTTATCGGGTAAAGACTCAAAACTCAAAAGGACTGACAGTGACTCCTCTGTTTCACCACGCTCACCACCAGGTCTGTGTTGCACCAAACGGCGGGAATCACAAACACCAGGAATCTTCATCTTCAATTGCTCCACCTCCACACTTAACGCTACCCCAGAAATCACTCCTTTCAATGGTGCCCTGTTCCTAAGAGCAAAGCAAGAAACAGATCTTGACCCAAGTTGCGTGACACGGAGCGCCCACTCCCTCTGGTCAGAAGAAACACAAACAAATATCACAAGTCCACTACAGGTTACCTTCACTGATTCAACTGCACCCAACTCCTTTCCCACCAACCTTAAACCACAAATGGATCTGCCAAAAGGTATGGATCCACTTTCTACAACAATGTAACTCCTACTGCACCAGATTCCTCTTTATCATGTCCATTGATGGCAGGCTCTGGTTCTGAGCTCTTCACCACACCTTCTACCTCACTTAACTCTCCCTCATTCATTTCCATTTCACCTCCAGAACTCAGTCTGGCGAATGGCTCACTCTGTTTGTACTTGAATTATAACATTTTATTTTTATTTCTCTCTATTCCTTTGAAACTTTTGTGAGTGTAACATTTACTGTTAATTTCTGATTTGTTTATTATTTATTTCACTTGCTTTGGTAATGTAACTTATGTTTCCAATGCCAATAAAGCCCATTTAATTGAATCGAGAGAGAGAGCTCCCTGTTAATGTATAGCAGACATGAGTCGCTCATGGTTACTCATGGTTATGTGAAGAGTAGAGCCGCTTGCGACTTTAAATCAGTCAGAACAATAGGGAATGTCCTTTTGGTCAAGATGATGGTTTCTCCCGCAGTAGACCCGGGTTCATAACCAGTCAGTTACATTAAGCAGTCTATTCTCTGAAAGGGGTCCAGACAGCCTGTTCCCAACAGTGGGATTGGATAAGGGCCTCTCTCTCTCTCTCTCTGACTGGAGGAGAGAAGTGAAATGGTGTGTCTCCTCTGGTCAACAATACTCACCTTGAGAGACTCCACAGCCTGTTGGAGCTCCTTCAGCTCCTTCTCTCTCTCCTGGAATCTCTGCTGGACCTTCTGCTGACTCATCCCCAGCTGCCTCTGTGGAGAATCACTCTTCAATGAGCTATCAAGCTTTATTTGTCCACTAGATCAATAGTATAGTAATGTGACATAGGGCACATAGAGAGGAAGGTCTAAAATCTTGAGGAAGTCCCTTTACCATATGACATTTTCTATGTTGCTATGTTAATTATTATAGTTTTTATGTTAGGTGTACATGTATCAAGGGGTTGAGGCTGAACTTTGAACTCCTAAAAGGGCATTCGGAATGATAATAGTGTTTGACATCAGAAAATGGTGATACATTTGGATCAAACTCAATATACTCAAGGTTTGTGTTCATATTTGTTCTGCTGAGGATCAATTTCATTTGATTTCTCTCATATTCAAACAGCCTTAGTTCCTACTGTATCTTTAATTCTTTGTTTATCAGATAGTCACCAACAAGTAGTTCTGGTCTTACCTGTTTCTCAGTCCTCTCTGCTGCAGCTGACACTGTATCATGGCCTTTATGTTCATCCATTGTACACAGCATACAGATACACTGTTGATCGGTACGACAGTAAACCTCCAGCAGTTTGTCATGATGAGAGCAGATCTTCTCCTGTAGTTGTGTGGTGGCTTTGACCAGCTTGTGCTTCTTGAAAGCAGGATATTCATAGTGAGGTTGGAGGTGAGTCTCACAGTAAGAGGCCAGACACACCAGACAGGACATGAGGGCTTTCTGCTTTCTGGTCCCAGTGCAGAAATCACACGCCACATCTCCAGGTCCAGCATAGCACAGAGCAGGAGGGGGAGCAGCCTGGAGTCCTGTCTTCTTCAGTTTCTCCACCATCTCAGCCAACATGTTATTTTTCCTCAGATTAGGCCTTGGAGTGAAGGTCTCTCTGCACTGAGGACAGCTATAGATCCCTTTCAGAACATCCTGATCCCAGCAGCCCTCAATACAGCTCCTACAGTAACTGTGTCCACATGGGATGGTGACTGGCTCCTTCAGTAGATCCAGACAGACAGAACAACAGAACTGGTCCTGGTCCAGCAGAACTCCCTGCTGAGCCATTTGGACGGTTGTTCACTCTCACACAGACAGACGACACAGAGACTCAGATCAGTTTCGTTTCCTCAGAAGTGAGTTTTTGGGAGGGCGAGGACTTTCTGGATCTGCCAGATAGGTGAGGTTAGAGGGAGGGAGGGAGGGAGGGAGGGAGGGATAGAGAGAGAGAGAACTGCGTTCAACATGGAGAGGGAGACAAATATTTTAGTTTCTAGGTTAGGGCCCTTCATTTGGAATAAATCTAACCAATATGAGTTGTTAGAATATATAAAGGGTAACAGTTCCTATGAAGTACATATTATAATTATTTTAATAAGCTTCATAATGCCTTATAATACACTTATGTGTTATAACACTGATTATAAGTGTCTATAATAATTCATAAGTGGTTGTAATGGGGGGGGCGGGGCAGGGTTTGATATTGATACAATATACTGTAGTTTAAATGAATACTGTATGTATTGACTGATCATTGAGAATGAGGTAATACTTTACATTACAGTGTGGTTTTTACTGTTAGGCCTAGGGTCAGGGTTAGAGTTCCTACATTCAGCAGTAACCCTAACCCTAGCCATATCTAGGACTAAAAAGAGAAGACGTTTTATAATCAGAGTTCTTTGTATCTCTTCTTAGTCAGACAGAAACCCCCCACATCTTATAGGTGGATGGCGTTATGAACATATCCAATTAATTATTTCTGCAACCAGATGAAATGAAACTGCCTTTCAGCAGGAAAAGCTTCTCTAATAATCCTAACCATTGCTGGGTGTCTTCAGAGACTGAGGTATAGAGACACACTGTCAAGTCAAATCATCTGGCTGTGCTTTCATGTCAAAACATTTATTATTTTCTATTCATAAAATTCTATTGTATTATATTCTTTGATAACATATTCTATCCATAGGCTCCACTCTGTATAGTGTTAATGATGACTGTTTGTTCTGTACATTGATTGAATGGTTAGGACTATCTCACTGTATTCACTGTTTAAATCCCAAGAGACCAGGAGACCTAAAGGAAGCCTTCAACACTGTATCCCTTCATCCAGTCATAGTAAACAACCTCTGTCTGTCTGTCTGTATGTCTGTCTGTCTGTAAACACAGCCAACTTTTCTGCGGTGGTTGTTGTTGCTATCAGTGCTGCACAGCTATTTTCAGGTCTCTCCAGAGATGGTCGATCGGGTTCAACTCCAGGATCTGGCTGGACCACTCAAGGACATTCAGAGACTTGTCCCGAAGCCACTCCTGCGTCTTGGCTGTGTGCTTAGGGTTGTTGTCTTGTTGGAAGTTGAACCTCCGCCCCAGTCTGAGATCCTGAGCGCTCTGAAGCAGGTTTTCATCAAGGATCTCTCTGTACTTTGCTCTGTTCATTTTTCCCTCGATCCTGGCTATTCTCCCAGTCCGTGCCTCTGAAAAACATCCCCACAGCCTGATGCTGCCACCACCATTGTCACGGTTTCGGCCGAGGCTGCCTCTCTCCCTTGTTCGGGCAGGCTTCGGCGTTCGTCGTCTCCGGAATTCTAGCTGCCACCGTTCTATGTTCTTTGTTTCCTGTTTGATTAGTTTTGTCTGTTAGCCACACCTGTCTAGTGTTAGGTCTCATTAAGCACCCTATTTAGGTTCCTTGTTGTTTGTATAGTGTTGTGTGTAATTGTTTTGTCATGTGTTTTGCGTACCAGAGTCATTATTGCCAGTACGCCATCGTTAGTGGTTTCCTCCGCTGTTAGGAGAGTTTTGCGCACTGTGTTTCGTGCGATAGTTTGTGGACGCCTGTGCGCGTCTGTTTGGCCTCCGGCCGCTTGTGGATTATTTTTTGTACATAGTAAAGTCTTGTTGGACTGTACCTCTGCTTCTGCGCCTGATTCCCCACCACACCATCACAACACCATTGACAACCATGCTTCACCATAGGGATGGTGCCATGTTTTCTACAGACGTGACGCTTGGCATTCAGGCCAAAGAGTTCAATCTTGGTTTCATCAGACCAGAGAATCTTCTTTCTCATGGTCTGAGAGTACTTTAGGATCCTTTTGGCAAACTCCAAGCGGGCTGTCATGTGTCTTTTACTGAGGAGTGGCTTCCGTCTGGCCACTCTACCATAAAGGCCTAATTGGTGGAGTGCTGCAGAGGTGGTTTTCCTTCTGGAAGTTTCTCCCATCTCCACAGAGGAACTCTGGAGCTCTGTCAGAGTTACCATCGGGTTCTTGGTCACTTCCCTGACCAAGGCCCTTCTCCCCCGATGCTCAGTTTGGCCAGGCGGCCAGCTCTAGGAAGAGTCTTGGTGGTTACAAACTTCTTCCATTTAAAGAATGATGGAGGCCATTGTGATCTTGGGGACCTTCAATGTTGCAGAAATGTTTTGGGACCCTTCCCCAGATCTGTGCCTCAACACAATCCTGTCTCAGAGCTCTACGGACAATTCCTTCACCCTCATGGCTTGGTTTTTGCTCTGACATGCACTGTCAACTGTGGGACCTTATATAGACAGCTGTGTGCCTTTACAAATCATGTCCAATCAATTGAATTTACCACAGGTGGACTCCAATCAAGTTGTAGAAACATCTCAAGGATGATCAATGGAAACAGGATGCACCTGAGCTCAATTTTGAGTCTCATAGCAAAGGGTCTGAATACTTATGTAAATAAGGTATTTCTGTCTTGTATTTTCAATAAGTGTGTAAAAATAAAAACCTGTTTTCGCTTTGTCATTATGTGGTATTGTGGGTAGAGTGATGAGGAAAATGTTTTATTTAATCAATTTTAGAATAAGGCTGTAACGTAATAAAATGTTGAAAAAGTTAAAGGGTCTGAATACTTTCCGAATGCACTGTATGGCAGCTAGAAATCAAAACTGGATGGTCTTCAGAGATAGATGGGAGGGGCTAAGGGTAGCTGAAGGCGGGGACTAAATACAAACAAAAGATAACTAATGTAAAATGTAGTGTCTGGGAAATGTATGTAGTATGTACATTTATAAGCTGGAAGTGGAAGCCTAAGTATTGTTTGTCCATTAGTTTAGGAGCGGTGGTAGGGTTAGGGGAAAATAATAAAGAAGGAAAATATATTTAAAATAATATTTACAAAACATATATACGGGGGATTGGAAATGATGCAGACAATTACACAGATAGAAGCCCCAATATATCTGCAATGTTAAAGCTGGTCCTGTAGCTGTACGGTGGCTTTGACCAGCTGGTGCTTCTTCAAAGCAGGAGATTCATAGTGAGGTTGGAGGTGAGTCTCACAGTAAGAGGCCAGACACACCAGACAGGACATGAGGGCTTTCTGCTTTCTGGTCCCAGTGCAGAAATCACACGCCACATCTCCAGGTCCAGCATAGCACAGAGCAGGAGGGGGAGCAGCCTGGAGTCCTGTCTTCTTCAGTTTCTCCACCACTTAGGCGAGCACAGCACTCCTGTTCAGAATAGGTCTTGGGGTGAAGGTATGTCTGCACTGCACTCAATCTGGTTTATTTAGTACCCCAGCGCAGGTTAAGTAGTGGAAAGAACATGTTGGGTTATTTTGACCCAGACAGTTTGGTTGCGTGAATAACCCAATATGTTGGGTTGTTAGTATTAACAGAACACGGGTTAATTTAACCATCAGTTGGGTATTTTTTACTCTCATGCTTGGTTGACCTAGCAACTGGGTCTGTTTTAATGTCATGCTTGGTTGACCTAGCAACTGGGTCTGTTTTAATGTCATGCTTGGTTGACCTAGTAACTGGGTCTGTTCTAAAGTTATGCTTGGTTGACCTAGCAACTGGGTCTGTTTTAATGTCATGCTTGGTTGACCTAGCAACTGGGTCTGTTTTAATGTCATGCTTGGTTGACCTAGCAACTTGGTCTGTTTTAATGTCATGCTTGTTTTACCTAGCAACTGGGTCTTTTTAATGTCATGCTTGGTTGACCTAGCAACTGGGTCTGTTTTAATGTCATGCTTGGTTGACCTAGCAACTGGGTCTGTTTTAATGTCATGCTTGGTTGACCTAGCAACTGGGTCTGTTTTAATGTCATACTTGGTTGACCTAGCAACTGGGTCTGTTTTAATGTCATGCTTGGTTGACCTAGCAACTGGGACTGTTTTAATGTCATGCTTGGTTGACCTAGCAACTGGGTCTTTTTTAATGTCATGCTTGGTTGACCTAGCAACTGGGTCTGTTTTAATGTCATGTTTGGTTGACCTAGCAACTGGGTCTGTTTTAATGTCATGCTTGGTTGCCCTAGCAACTGGGTCTGTTTTAATGTCATGCTTGGTTGACCTAGCAACTGGGACTGTTTTAATGTCATGCTTGGTTGACCTAGCAACTGGGTCTTTTTTAATGTCATGCTTGGTTGACCTAGCAACTGGGTCTGTTTTAATGTCATGTTTGGTTGACCTAGCAACTGGGTCTGTTTTAATGTCATGCTTGGTTGCCCTAGCAACTGGGTCTGTTTTAATGTCATCCTTACTGTAGGTTATTTTAAGGCGTTTACATACTGTAAACTCAATGTTTCCTTATTAAATTCTTCTATAATATGTAGAGTATTTATTACATATTATAATAAGGTATACCACTGTATTATAGCCCAACAATGAGACATACGTGGACTTTTAGGAAACTCTATAAGCATAATTGAAGCTACAAAAATGTCAATGTTCAACCTTAACATGTGCTAACTACGCAACAGACCAGATGAACAGGAATTATATTTACTCTCATGGGTGGCTAAAAATAACTATCTGAAAGCCACACCCCTACTAAACTATGCCTACAGTCTTCTGATCTGACCTGCTGGGTCATATCTCAGTAACCAAGCAACAATAACCCAACACCCAGCATCCATAACCCAGCAGTTTTTAAAGAAAACAACCCAACTAAGTGACCCAATGCCTGCAACCCAACATTTGGGTCAACCAAACAACCCAGTATTGTTTAGAGTGTGGGGACAGGTGTAGACACCTTTCAGATCATCCTGATCCCAGCTTTCTTTAATACAGCCCATACAGTAGCTGTGTCCACAGGCAGTAGTCACCGGATCCTTCAGTGGATCCAGACAGACGGAGCAACAGAACAGTTCTAGATTGTCAGCCATTTTAGTGCTTTCACCTGAAGGTTGAGCAACAGGGTGTAAAAAATGACTTTCTGTTTCATGGAACTCTACACCAGAGGACAGGGAGTGGCTTCCTGATGACTGTGTACTCTGTATCTACAGGTTTTTGGGGGATGGAAGTCAAGCTAAGAAGATGACGTTGCATACAGCTGTGTCCACAGGGAATAGTAACTGGATCCTTTGGTAGATCCAGACAGCAGAGTGGATATTTTAAAAGGGCCTCTGCAATGTCCATACAACAAACTGCACAGCAGAGTATCGGAGATAACTTTAATTTCTTTGAAAGTCTGAGTGGTGGGGGAGGCCTTTTAGATCTGTTTGGAGACGTTAGTCCTGGATGGATGCACTGAGGTATATAGGGATGGAAGCCATAGTGACGTGTAACCAAATATAAGGTTGTGGTAAAACATTACAACGTTTTAAAGGTTCCATAAATGTACAGTGACCTATTCAGAAGCCACAGTGGTGAATGATGAATATGTCAAATCAAAAGTTTTATTTCATTTTCAGTCATGTAAAATGATCATAAATTGTAAAGAAACATGTGGATGCAGTGGGGTGCAAATACCTCTGTAGAATTAATTAAGCGAGAAATGGGGGTGGAAACGGCTTTATGCACAAACATTGATATAATAACCATCATATTGAAGTAAACTTGGAGTCACACGATGATATGTGGTGTGGTCCTCCCACTACAAATCAGGAAACCATGCAGTTTATTAAGCTAGAGATGAAATAAGTTATGCTGAACTTCACAGGGTGGTGAAAGTGCACGGTGAAGAGCTTGATGCTCCTTTCCAATAAATATCGAGGGTCTTTTTGTCCATAATAATGTCATCATGTAGGTAGCCTGTCCTGAGTGGGCACGTTCACTATATAATGCACAACCAAATCTGACAAAACCAACGGTAGAGTTGAAAATGTGATGGAAACCCATTCAACAGAAAGTTTTTAACCGGTTTTTTGTATTTTCCCAAAAATATATTTGTATGTGCATTACATCATCATGCACAGCCATTTATCCTCAACAAGTCAATTTGATGGAAACATCTCTGCTGGTAAAATTAACGTTTTTATGAAGATTTTACAATATTCACATGAAAATCTGTCGCCAGTCGAATGGAAACAGATTTTCATGCGAATTTTCAAAAATCTGCATAAAAACAATATCCTCATCTATAACTGGGTCTGTTTTAATGTCATGCTTGGTTGACCTAGCAACTGGGTCTGTTTTAATGTCATGCTTAGTTGAAATAGCAACTGGGTCTGTTTTAATGTCATGCTCGGTTGACCTAGCAACTGTGTCTGTTTTAATGTCATGCTTGGTTGACCTAGCAACTGGGTCTGTTTTAATGTCATGCTCGGTTGACCTAGCAACTGGGTCTGTTTTAATGTCATGCTTGGTTGACCTAGCAACTGGGTCTGTTTTAATGTCATGCTTGGTTGACCTAGTAACTGGGTCTGTTCTAATGTCATGCTTGGTTGACCTAGCAACTGGGTCTGTTTTAATGTCATGCTTGGTTGACCTAGCAACTGGGTCTGTTTTAATGTCATGCTTGGTTGACCTAGCAACTGGGTCTGTTTTAATGTCATGCTCGGTTGACCTAGCAACTGGGTCTGTTTTAATGTCATGCTTGGTTGACCTAGCAACTGGGACTGTTTTAATGTCATGCTTGGTTGACCTAGCAACTGGGTCTTTTTTAATGTCATGCTTGGTTGACCTAGCAACTGGGTCTGTTTTAATGTCATGTTTGGTTGACCTAGCAACTGGGTCTGTTTTAATGTCATGCTTGGTTGCCCTAGCAACTGGGTCTGTTTTAATGTCATCCTTACTGTAGGTTATTTTAAGGCGTTTACATACTGTAAACTCAATGTTTCCTTATTAAATTCTTCTATAATATGTAGAGTATTTATTACATATTATAATAAGGTATACCACTGTATTATAGCCCAACAATGAGACATACGTGGACTTTTAGGAAACTCTATAAGCATAATTGAAGCTACAAAAATGTCAATGTTCAACCTTAACATGTGCTAACTACGCAACAGACCAGATGAACAGGAATTATATTTACTCTCATGGGTGGCTAAAAATAACTATCTGAAAGCCACACCCCTACTAAACTATGCCTACAGTCTTCTGATCTGACCTGCTGGGTCATATCTCAGTAACCAAGCAACAATAACCCAACACCCAGCATCCATAACCCAGCAGTTTTTAAAGAAAACAACCCAACTAAGTGACCCAATGCCTGCAACCCAACATTTGGGTCAACCAAACAACCCAGTATTGTTTAGAGTGTGGGGACAGGTGTAGACACCTTTCAGATCATCCTGATCCCAGCTTTCTTTAATACAGCCCATACAGTAGCTGTGTCCACAGGCAGTAGTCACCGGATCCTTCTGTGGATCCAGACAGACGGAGCAACAGAACAGTTCTAGATTGTCAGCCATTTTAGTGCTTTCACCTGAAGGTTGAGCAACAGGGTGTAAAAAATGACTTTCTGTTTCATGGAACTCTACACCAGAGGACAGGGAGTGGCTTCCTGATGACTGTGTACTCTGTATCTACAGGTTTTTGGGGGATGGAAGTCAAGCTAAGAAGATGACGTTGCATACAGCTGTGTCCACAGGGAATAGTAACTGGATCCTTTGGTAGATCCAGACAGCAGAGTGGATATTTTAAAAGGGCCTCTGCAATGTCCATACAACAAACTGCACAGCAGAGTATCGGAGATAACTTTAATTTCTTTGAAAGTCTGAGTGGTGGGGGAGGCCTTTTAGATCTGTTTGGAGACGTTAGTCCTGGATGGATGCACTGAGGTATATAGGGATGGAAGCCATAGTGACGTGTAACCAAATATAAGGTTGTGGTAAAACATTACAACGTTTTAAAGGTTCCATAAATGTACAGTGACCTATTCAGAAGCCACAGTGGTGAATGATGAATATGTCAAATCAAAAGTTTTATTTCATTTTCAGTCATGTAAAATGATCATAAATTGTAAAGAAACATGTGGATGCAGTGGGGTGCAAATACCTCTGTAGAATTAATTAAGCGAGAAATGGGGGTGGAAACGGCTTTATGCACAAACATTGATATAATAACCATCATATTGAAGTAAACTTGGAGTCACACGATGATATGTGGTGTGGTCCTCCCACTACAAATCAGGAAACCATGCAGTTTATTAAGCTACAGATGAAATAAGTTATGCTGAACTTCACAGGGTGGTGAAAGTGCACGGTGAAGAGCTTGATGCTCCTTTCCAATAAATATCGAGGGTCTTTTTGTCCATAATAATGTCATCATGTAGGTAGCCTGTCCTGAGTGGGCACGTTCACTATATAATGCACAACCAAATCTGACAAAACCAACGGTAGAGTTGAAAATGTGATGGAAACCCATTCAACAGAAAGTTTTTAACCGGTTTTTGTATTTTCCCAAAAATATATTTGTATGTGCATTACATCATCATGCACAGCCATTTATCCTCAACAAGTCAATTTGATGGAAACATCTCTGCTGGTAAAATTAACGTTTTTATGAAGATTTTACAATATTCACATGAAAATCTGTCGCCAGTCGAATGGAAACAGATTTTCATGCGAATTTTCAAAAATCTGCATAAAAACAATATCCTCATCTATAACTGGGTCTGTTTTAATGTCATGCTTGGTTGACCTAGCAACTGGGTCTGTTTTAATGTCATGCTTAGTTGAAATAGCAACTGGGTCTGTTTTAATGTCATGCTCGGTTGACCTAGCAACTGTGTCTGTTTTAATGTCATGCTTGGTTGACCTAGCAACTGGGTCTGTTTTAATGTCATGCTCGGTTGACCTAGCAACTGGGTCTGTTTTAATGTCATGCTTGGTTGACCTAGCAACTGGGTCTGTTTTAATGTCATGCTTGGTTGACCTAGTAACTGGGTCTGTTCTAATGTCATGCTTGGTTGACCTAGCAACTGGGTCTGTTTTAATGTCATGCTTGGTTGACCTAGCAACTGGGTCTGTTTTAATGTCATGCTTGGTTGACCTAGCAACTGGGTCTGTTTTAATGTCATGCTCGGTTGACCTAGCAACTGGGTCTGTTTTAATGTCATGCTTGGTTGACCTAGCAACTAGGTCTGTTTTAAAGTCATGCTTGGTTGCCTTAGCAACTGGGTCTGTTTTAATGTCATCCTTACTGTAGGTTATTTTAAGGCGTTTACATACTTTAAACTCAATATTTCCTCATTAAATTATTCTATAATATGTAGAGTATTTAATACATATTATAATAAGGTATACCACTGTATTATAGCCCAACAATGAGACATACGTTGTCACGAGTTACAAAGCCAGAACCCAGAAGCAGACCAGGACAAGGTAAGTTGAAACGAAAGTGAGTGTTTATTTACAAAGTCAAGAGTGATGCTGAATAATCCAGGGAACAGAGCGGGCGGCGTTGATTAGTTGTTGGGGGTGCAGTGGTTGATCCAATCATGGCTCGGCAGCCGCCGACCACCAGGCAGAGGTTGGATGAAGGCTCCGGACGAGTGACTGCATATGGAACAAAACGGAGGTAAGTAAACAACAAACCAACAAGGTGCAAAACAACAAAACTAACGCTAGAAGCCCTAAGACTGATACTCTGGTAAACCTACTGTTCATGGCTAACGATCCGGCAGGGAATGGATGTTAGGCCAGAGCCTAAGAAGGGTGATGATCAGGACCAGGTGTGCAGATTGCTGATGGGATGCAGGTGCGGAAATCAAGAGAGCTCCCCGGAGCGTTCCAGAACCCTCGGGAAACTGGAGATCCCGAGCAGAAAAACTAGTCCACAGACAGGACCCGACTCAGACTGCCGGGATCGTTACAGTACCCCCCCTCCGACCGAACGCCACCGGGCGGACTCCCCGGAGCGCCAGGATGGAGGCGGTAGAAGTCACGGATGAGGTCAGCATCTAGGATCTGTCGCCGCGGAATCCAACTCCTCTCTTCAGGACCATACCCCTCCCAGTCCACGAGATACTGGAAACCCCGGCCCCGCCGTCTGGAATCCATGATGCGTCGCACCGTGTAGGCAGGACCACCTCCGATCATCCGAGGAGGAGGAGGAGGAGGCGGAGGAGGCAACAGAGGACTGAGGAAAACAGGCTTGAGGCAGGAGACATGAAAGGTGGGATGAACTCTGAGCGTCCTCGGGAGTTTGAGTCGAACTGCCACCGGATTGATCACCTTCTCCACCACAAACGGACCAATGAACTTCGGTAACAACTTCCTAGACTCAGTCCGTAAAGGAAGATCCCGTGTGGCCAACCAGACCCTATCTCCGATGGTGTAGGTGGGAGCGGGGATCCGGCGACGATTCGCCTGGAGCTGATACCGGTCCGAAACTCTAAGGAGTGCCTTTCTGGCCCGATGCCAGGTCCGGTGGCAACGACGAATATGGGCCTGAACAGAAGGCACTGAGAGCTCCTTCTCCTGAGAAGGGAACAAGGGAGGTTGGTAGCCATACAGGCACTGGAAGGGAGACATCCCAGTGGCAGATGTAGGGAGAGTATTGTGGGCATACTCAACCCAAGGCAACTGAGAGACCCAGGAGGTGGGGTTGGAAGAGGCCAGGCAGCGTAGCGTGGATTCCATCTTCTGGTTGGCTCTCTCCGCCTGACCATTAGATTGGGGGTGAAAACCAGATGTGAGACTGACTGTAGCTCCAATGGCCAAACAGAAGGACTTCCAGACAGCAGAGGTAAACTGAGGGCCACGGTCGGAAACGATATCACTGGGCAACCCGTGGACCCTGAAAACCTCCTAACCAGGATCTCGGACGTCTCCGAGGCAGAGGGAAGCTTGGCAATTGGCACAAAGTGGCCGAACTTGCTGAATCTGTCCACGATAGTCAGAACGACCGTGTTCCCCTCAGAAGCGGGCAACCCAGTGACAAAGTCCAGGGGCCAGATGCGACCATGGTCGCCGGGGAATAGGAAGGGGGTGAAGTAGTCCAGAGCTGGGCCGATTGGTACCCTTATTCTGCGCACACACTGGACAGGCAGCAACATAACCCCGAGTATCCTCGGCCATGGCAGGCCACCAAAAACGTCTGCGAAGAAACGCCATCGTCCGAGCCACGCCAGGGTGACAAGCCATCTTGCTGGCGTGGGACCATTTGAGGACCGCAGGACGAACCGACTCAGGCACAAACAACCGACCGGGTGGACCGTTACCGGGACCGGGCTGCGTCCGAAGAGCCGCCATCACCTCCTCCTCAATCTTCCACCTAACAGCTCCCACGACGCAGTTCCGGGGGAGAATTGTCTCGGTCTTGGACCCACTCTCCTCCGTCTTGGAGAACATCCGAGACAAGGCGTCCCGCCTTGCCGTTCTTAGATCCAGGTCGGAACGTCAGGGAAAAATTGAATCGTCCGAAAAACAACGACCACCTGGCCTGACGGGAGTTGAGACGTCTAGCCGATTGCACGTAAGCAAGATTCTTGTGGTCAGTCCAGACAATAAACGGTTGCTCCGCCCCCTCCAACCAGTGGCGCCACTCCTCCAAGGCAAGTTTCACCGCGAGAAGCTCCCGGTTACCCACATCGTAATTCCTCTCCGCAGGCGAAAGGCGACGAGAGTAGTAGGCGCAGGGATGGAGTTTACTGTCCGTGGAGCATCGCTGCGACAGGATGGTGCCAACTCCCACATCAGACGCGTCCACTTCAACGACGAACTGACGGGCCGTGTCCGGTTGAGAGAGAATCGGTGCGTTGGTGAATCGCCTCTTCAAATCCAGAAACGCTCGATCCGCCTCCGGATTCCACTTGAAGCTCCTGATACTGGAAGTCAAGGCAGTTAACGGAGCGGCCACACGGCTGTAATCCCGGATGAATCTGCGGTAGAAATTCGCAAACCCCAAAAATCTCTGGAGCTGCAATCTCGTACCGGGCTGGGACCATTCCAGAACCGCTCTAACCTTCTCCTGGTCCATCCTAATCTCTCCCTTGGAGATGATGTACCCGAGAAAGGATGTCGTGTGGGCGTGAAACTCGCACTTCTCGGCCTTCACGAACAGGCGATTCTCCAACAATCGCTGCAGAACCTGCCGGACATGCTGGACGTGGTCGGAAGGTTCCTTCGAGAAGATCAGAATGTCATCCAGGTAAACAAACACAAAGAGACCGATCATATCTCTCAGGACGTCGTTCACCATACTCTGGAATACCGCTGGAGCATTGGTCAGTCCAAACGGCATCACCTGATACTCGAAGTGACCCATCGGGCGTATTGAAACCCGTCAACCACTCGTCTCCCTCTCTGATCCGGACCATGTGATACGCATTGCGTAGGTCTAACTTGGTGAACACCGTAGCACCCTGTAAGGAGTCGAAGGCAGAACTCATCAAGGGCAGGGGATACTTGTTCTTGACCGTGATGTCATTCAACCCCCGATAATCAATACACGGTCGAAGAGAGCCATCCTTCTTACCCACAAAGAAGAATCCGCCCCCCAGGGGTGATGACGAGGGACGAACGAGACCAGCAGCTAGGGACTCCTTGATGTAGGTCTCCAAAGCCTCACGTTCAGGGCGGGAGATACTGTATAACCTTCCCTTGGGGTAGACAGCTCCAGGGAACAGGTTGATGGCACAATCATATGGTCGGTGGGGAGGGAGTGACAGAGCCTTCTGCTTACTGAACACTTCCCCCAAATCGTGATATGTCTCGGGAACCAGGGACAAATCTGGGGGTTTAGCCTCAATCACCTGACTGGGAACCGAATGGGGACAGGCAGTCTTGAGACAGTTAGCATGACAATCAAGGCTCCAACTCGTTACCTTGCCCGTCACCCAATCGAACGTGGGATTGTGTTCCTTCAGCCAGGGGTATCCAAGGACCAGAGGAACATGGGAAGACGGCAGAATGAAGAATGAAATCATCTCCGAATGATTCCCCGACAACAGCATCTTAACCGGTTCAGTCCTCATCGTGATACGTGCCAGACTACTGCCGTTCAGAGTGGTCGCTTCAATGGCTTCCGGCAATTGCTCCTTGGAAAGCCCCAGCTGTTCCACCAACTCGGCATCAAGAAAGCTTCCATCGGCACCTGAATCGATAAAAGCGTTAATCGCTAAGCTCTGATTCCTGTTCACAAGGGTAGCCGGGAAACGGGGTCTGACAGAGGTACTGAGAGGTTGAAACTGGCTCGCTAAAAGTCCTCCCAACTTTAGCGAGCCGGGCAGTTTGACGACCGCCGGGAACAAGTGGAGATGTAATGTCCCGAGCTACCACAGTAGAGGCAGCAGTTGGTCTTACGTCTATGTTGACGCTCCTCCTTGGTTAACCCGTGCCGCCCCCACTTGCATGGGTTCAGAATCGGGAGAGAGGACCTCTCCACTAATCCTTTGTGGTGGAGAATGATCGACGTGGTCTGGTCCACCACCCGACCCGACTGGGAACTGAGAAGCTGATCGATTGGACGGACCCCATTGCTTCTCCCTCCTTCGCTCTCGGACTCGATTATCCACCCGAATAGACAAGGCTACCAAGCTGTCCAGGTCACTAGGCTCGGATAGGAGATCAACTCATCCTTGAGCTGCTCCGACAGACCCTGGTAAAAGGCCGCTTGCAGAGACTCCTCATTCCACCCACTCTCCACAGCCAACGTCTTGAACTCGATCACGAAGTCGGCCACGCTGCGAGTTCCTTGGCGAAGCGAAAACAGGCGCCTAGCTGCGTCCCTCCCTCGGACGGAATGGTCGAAGAGCTTCCTCATCTCGGTCGTGAACCCCTGGTATGAAGCCATGCAGGGATCCTGTCGTTCCCAAACGGCTGAAGCCCACTCCAGCGCTCGACCACGCAGCAATCAATCACAAAGGCTATCCTAGCCTTGTCTGTGGCATAAGAGTAGGGCTGTAGATCGAACACTAATCCACACTGCATAAGGAAGGAACGGCATCTTCCCAGCTCCCCCTCATATTTATCCGGCGTCGGAACCTTGGGCTCACGGAAGGACACAGCTCCAGAAGCGGCAGGCGAGATGGGTGAAACCGGTAGTGGATCCTCCACCGGAAACTTGCGTTGGTTCTGGACCTCCGTCAGACCGGTAGAAAGGTTCCGAACTGACAACGCGATCTCCTGTAGTACCGTGCTATGATGGCCCAACATCTTCTCCTGATGGGTAATGGCATGGCGAACAGAGTCCAGGTCCGCTGGGTTCATTACTGGCCGGATCGTTCTGTCACGAGTTACAAAGCCAGAACCCAGAAGCAGACCAGGACAAGGTAAGTTGAAACGAAAGTGAGTGTTTATTTACAAAGTCAAGAGTGATGCTGAATAATCCAGGGAACAGAGCGGGCGGCGTTGATTAGTTGTTGGGGGTGCAGTGGTTGATCCAATCATGGCTCGGCAGCCGCCGACCACCAGGCAGAGGTTGGATGAAGGCTCCGGACGAGTGACTGCATATGGAACAAAACGGAGGTAAGTAAACAACAAACCAACAAGGTGCAAAACAACAAAACTAACGCTAGAAGCCCTAAGACTGATACTCTGGTAAACCTACTGTTCATGGCTAACGATCCGGCAGGGAATGGATGTTAGGCCAGAGCCTAAGAAGGGTGATGATCAGGACCAGGTGTGCAGATTGCTGATGGGATGCAGGTGCGGAAATCAAGAGAGCTCCCCGGAGCGTTCCAGAACCCTCGGGAAACTGGAGATCCCGAGCAGAAAAACTAGTCCACAGACAGGACCCGACTCAGACTGCCGGGATCGTTACATACGTGGACTTTTAGGAAACTCTATAAGCATCATTGAAGCTACAAAAATGTCAATGTTCAACCTTAACATGTGCTAACTACGCAACAGACCAGATGAACAGGAATTATATTTACTCTCATGGGTGGCTAAAAATAACTATCTGAAAGCCACACCCCTACTAAACTATGCCTACAGTCTTCTGATCTGACCTGATAGGTCATATCTCAATAACCAAGCAACAATAACCCAACACCCAGCATCCATAACCCAGCAGTATTTAAAGAAAACTACCCAACTAAGTGACCCAACGCCAGCAACCCAACATTTGGGTCAACCAAACAACCCAGTATTTTTTAGAGTGTGGGGACAGGTGTAGACCCCTTTCAGATCATCCTGATCCCAGCTTTCTTTAATACAGGCCATACAGTAGCTGTGTCCACAGGCAGTAGTCACCGGATCCTTCAGTGGATCCAGACAGACGGAGCAACAGAACAGTTCTAGATTGTCAGCCATTTTAGTGCTTTCACCTGAAGGTTGAGCAACAGGGTGTCAAAAATGACTTTCTGTTTCATGGAACTCTACACCAGAGGACAGGGAGTGGCTTCCTCTTGACTGTGTACTCTGTATCTACAGGTTTTTGGGGGATGGAAGTCTAGCTAAGAAGATGACGTTGCATACAGCTGTGTCCACAGGGAATAGTAACTGGATCCTTTGGTAGATCCAGACAGCAGAGTGGATATTTTAAAAGGGCCTCTGCAATGTCCATACAACAAACTGCACAGCAGAGTATCAGAGATAACTTTAATTTCTTTGAAAGTCTGAGTGGTGGGGGAGGACTTTTAGATCTGTTTGGAGACGTTAGTCCTGGATGGATGCACTGAGGTATATAGGGATGGAAGCCATAGTGACGTGTTTATTTTTTTATTTTTTTTATTTGACCTTTATTTAACCAGGTAAGCCAGTTGAGAACAGGTTCTCATTTACAACTGCGACCTGGCCAAGATAAAGCAAAGCAGCGCAATAAAAACAACACAGAGTTACATATGGGGTAAAAAACATAAAGTCAAAAATAAAACAGAAAATATATATACAGTGTGTGCAAATGTAGCAAGTTATGGAGGTAAGGCAATAAATAGGCTATAGTGCAAAATAATTACAATAGTATTAACACTGGAATGCTAGATGTGCAAGAGATTATGTGCAAATAGAGATACTGGGGTGCAAAATAAATAACAATATAGGGATGAGGTAGTTGGGTGGGCTAATTCCAGATGGGCTGTGTACAGGTGCAGTGATCGGTAAGGTGCTCTGACAACTGATGCTTAAAGTTATTGAGGGAGATAAGAGTCTCCAGCTTCAGAGATTTTTGCAATTCGTTCCAGTCATTGGCAGCAGAGAACTGGAAGGAATGGCGGCCAAAGGAGGTGTTGGCTTTGGGAATGACCAGTGAGATATACCTGCTGGAGCGCAGACTACGGGTGGGTGCTGCTATGGTGACCAATGAGCTAAGATAAGGCGGGGATTTGCCTAGCAGTGATTTATAGATGGCCTGGAGCCAGTGGGTTTGACGACGAACATGTAGTGAGGACCAGCCAACAAGAGCGTACAGGTCACAGTGGTGGGTAGTGTATGGGGCTTTGGAGACAAAACGGATGGCACTGTGATAGACTACATCCAATTTGCTGAGTAGAGTGTTGGAGGCTATTTTGTAAATGACATCGCCGAAGTCAAGGATCGGTAGGATAGTCAGTTTTACGAGGGCATGTTTGGCAGCATGAGTGAAGGAGGCTTTGTTGGGAAATAGGAAGCCGATTCTAGATTTAACTTTGGATTGGAGATTCTTTATGTGAGTCTGGAAGTTGAGTTTACAGTCTAACCAGACACCTAGGTATTTGTAGTTGTCCACATACTCTAGGTCAGACCCGTCGAGAGTGGTGATTCTAGTCGGGTGGGCGGGTGCCAGCAGCGTTCGATTGAAAAGCATGCATTTAGTTTTACTAGTGTTTAAGAGCAGTTGGAGGCTACTGAAGGAGTGTTGTATGGCATTGAAGCTCGTTTGGAGGTTTGTTAACACAGTGTCCAATGAAGGGCCAGATGTATACAACATGGTGTCGTCTGCGTAGAGGTGGATCTGAGAGTCACCAGCAGCAAGAGCTGGTAACCAAATGTAAGGTTGTGGTAAAACATTACAACGTTTTAAAGGTTCCATAAATGTACAGTGACCTATTCAGAAGCCACAGTGGTGAATGATGAATATGTCAAATCAAAAGTTCTCTTTCATTTTCAGTCATGTAAAATTATCATAAATTGTAAAGAAACATGTGGATGCAGTGGGGTGCAAATACCTCTGTAGAATTAATTAAGCGAGAAATGGCGGTGGAAACGGCTTTATGCACAAATATTGATATAATAACCATCATATTGAAGTAAACTTGGAGTCACACGATGATATGTGGTGTGGTCCTCCCACTACGACTTGGGAAACCATGCAGTTTATTAAGCTACAGATGAAATAAGTTATGATGAACTTCACAGGGTGGTGAAAGTGCACGGTGATGAGCTTGACGCTCCTTTCCA
This sequence comes from Coregonus clupeaformis, assembly GCF_020615455.1. NCBI lineage: Eukaryota > Metazoa > Chordata > Actinopteri > Salmoniformes > Salmonidae > Coregonus > Coregonus clupeaformis. Next base: position 17,676 of record NW_025535301.1, on the reverse strand, counting down.
ATAAATATCGAGGGTCTTTTTGTCCATAATAATGTCATCATGTAGGCAGCCTATCCAGAGTGGGCACGTTCACTATATAATGCCCCCAAAACATCTGACAAAACCATCGGTAGAGTTGAAAATGGGATGGAAACCCATTTAACAGAACGTTTTTAACCGGTACATGGGAATTTAACTGCAAAAATATATTAGTATTTTCTCAAATATATATTTGTATGTGCATTACGTCATCACGTGGTCTTCTGTAGCTCAGCTGGTAGAGCACGGCGCTTGTAACGCCAAGGTAGTGGGTTCGATCCCCGGGACCACCCATACACAAAAAAAATGTATGCACGCATGACTGTAAGTCGCTTTGGATAAAAGCGTCTGCTAAATGGCATATTATATTATATTATCACGCACAGCCATTTATCTTCAACACGTCAATTTGATGGAAACATCTCTGCTGGTAAAATGCACATGTTTTTATGAAGATTTTACAATATTCACATCTGACGCCAGTCAAATGGAAACAGATTTTCATGTGAATATTCAAAAATCTGCATAAAAACAATCAATCAATCAATCAATTTTATTTTATATAGCCCTTCATACATCAGCTGATATCTCGAAGTGCTGTACAGAAACCCAGCCTAAAACCCCAAACAGCTAGTAATGCAGGTGTAGAAGCACGGTGGCTAGGAAAAACTCCCTAGAAAGGCCAAAACCTAGGAAGAAACCTAGAGAGGAACCAGGCTATGAGGGGTGGCCAGTCCTCTTCTGGCTGTGCCGGGTGGAGATTATAACAGAACCATGCCAAGATGTTCAAAAATGTTCATAAGTGACAAGCATGGTCAAATAATAATCAGGAATAAATCTCAGTTGGCTTTTCATAGCCGATCATTAAGAGTTGAAAACAGCAGGTCTGGGACAGGTAGGGGTTCCATAACCGCAGGCAGAACAGTTGAAACTGGAATAGCAGCAAGGCCAGGCGGACTGGGGACAGCAAGGAGTCACCACGGCTGGTAGTCCCGACGTATGGTCCTAGGGCTCAGGTCTCTCAGTTGGCAATTCATATCCGATCATTAAGAGTTGAAAACAGCAGGTCTGGGACAGGTAGGGGTTTCGTAACCGCAGGCAGAACAGTTGAAACTGGAATAGCAGCAAGGCCAGGCGGACTGGGGACAGCAAGGTGTCAGCATGCCCGGTAGTCCTGACGTATGGTCCTAGGGCTCAGGTTCTCAGAGAGAAAGAGAGAACGAGAGAATTAGAGAGAGCATACTTAAATTCACACAGGACACTGGATAAGACAGGAGAAGTACTCCAGGTATAACCAACTGACCCCAGCCCCCCGACACATAAACTACTGCAGCATAAATACTGGAGGCTGAGACAGGAGCGGTCCGGAGACACTGTGGCCCCATCCGAAGAAACCCCCGGACAGGGCCAAACAGGAAGGATATAACCCCACCCACTTTGCCAAAGCACAGCCCCCGCACCACTAGAGGGATATCCTCAACCACCAACTTACAATCCTGAGACAAGGCCGAGTATAGCCCACAAAGGTCTCCACCACAGCACAAACCAAGGGGGGGGGGGCGCCAACCCAGACAGGAAGATCACGTCAGTAACTCAACCCACTCAAGTGATGCACCCCTCCCAGGGACGGCATGAAAGAGCACCAGCAAGCCAGTGACTCAGCCCCTGTAACAGGGTTAGAGGCAGAGAATCCCAGTGGAGAGAGGGGAACCGGCCTGGCAGAGACAGCAAGGGCGGTTCGTTGCTCCAGAGCCTTTCCGTTCACCTTCACACTCCTGGGCCAGACTACACTCAATCATATGACCTACTGAAGAGATAAGTCTTCAGTAAAGACTTAAAGGTTGAGACCGAGTCTGCGTCTCTCACATGGGTAGGCAGACTGTTCCATAAAAATGGAGATCTATAGGAGAAAGCCCTGCCTCCCGCTGTTTGCTTAGAAATTCTAGGGACAATTAGGAGGCCTGCGTCTTGTGACCGTAGCGTACGTATTGGTATGTACGGCAGGACCAACTCGGAAAGATAGGTAGGAGCAAGCCCATGTAACGCTTTATAGGTTAACAGTAAAACCTTGAAATCAGCCCTTGCCTTAACAGGAAGCCAGTGTAGGGAAACTAGCACTGGAGTAATATGATCAAATTTCTTGGTTCTAGTCAGGATTCTAGCAGCCGTATTTAGCACTAACTGAAGTTTATTTAGTGCTTTATCCGGGTAGCCGGAAAATAGAGCATTGCAGTAGTCTAACCTAGAAGTAACAAATGCATGGATTAATTTTTCTGCATCATTTTTGGACAGAAAATTTCTGATTTTTGCAATGTTACGTAGATGGAAAAAAGCTGTCCTTGAAACAGTCTTGATATGTTCGTCAAAAGAGAGATCAGGGTCAAGAGTAACGCCGAGGTCCTTCACAGTTTTATTTGAGACGACTTTACAACCATCAAGATGAATTGTCAGATTTAACAGAAGATCTCTTTGTTTCTTGGGACCTAGAACAAGCATCTCTGTTTTGTCCGAGTTTAAGAGTAGAAAGTTTTCAGCCATCCACTTCCTTATGTCTGAAACACAGGCTTCTAGCGAGGGCAATTTTGGGGCTTCACCATGTTTCATTGAAATGTACAGCTGTGTGTCATCCGCATAGCAGTGAAAGTTAACATTATGTTTTCGAATAACATCCCCAAGAGGTAAAATATATAGTGAAAACAATAGTGGTCCTAAAACGGAACCTTGAGGAACACCGAAATGTACAGTTGATTTGTCAGAGGACAGACCATTCACAGAGACAAACTGATATCTTTCCGACAGGTAAGATCTAAACCAGGCCAGAACTTGTCCGTGTAGACCAATTTGGGTTTCCAGTCTCTCCAAAAGAATGTGGTGATCGATGGTGTCAAAGGCAGCACTAAGGTCTAGTAGCACGAGGACAGATGCAGAGCCTCGGTCTGACGCCATTAAAAGGTCATTTACCACCTTCACAAGTGCAGTCTCAGTGCTATGATGGGGTCTAAAACCAGACTGAAGCATTTCGTATACATTGTTTGTCTTCAGAAAGGCAGTGAGTTGCTGCGCAACAGCTTTTTCTAAAATTTTTGAGAGGAATGGAAGATTCGATATAGGCCGATAGTTTTTTATATTTTCCGGGTCAAGGTTTGGCTTTTTCAAGAGAGGCTTTATCACTGCCACTTTTAGTGAGTTTGGTACACATCCGGTGGATAGAGAGCTGTTTATTATGTTCAACATAGGAGGGCCAAGCACAGGAAGCAGCTCCTTCAGCAGTTTAGTAGGAATGGGATCCAGTATGCAGCTTGAAGGTTTAGAGGCCATGATTATTTTCATCATTGTGTCAAGAGATATAGTACTAAAACACTTAAGTGTCTCTCCCGATCCCAGGCCCTCGCAGAGCTGTGCAGATCCAGGACAGCTAAGCCCTGGAGGAATACGCAGATTCAAAGAGGAGTCCGTAATTTGCTTTCTAATGGTCATGATCTTTTCCTCAAAGAAGTTCATGAATTTATTACTGCTGAAGTGAAAGCCATCCTCTCTTGGGGAATGCTGCTTTTTAGTTAGCTTTGCAACAGTATCAAAAAGAAATTTTGGATTGTTCTTATTTTCCTCGATTAAGTTGGAAAAGTAGGATGATCGAGCAGCAGTGAGGGCTCTTCGGTACTGCACGGTACTGTCTTTCCAAGCTAGTCGGAAGACTTCCAGTTTGGTGTGGCGCCATTTCCGTTCCAATTTCCTGGAAGCTTGCTTCAAAGCTCGGGTATTTTCTGTATACCAGGGAGCTAGTTTCTTATGACAAATGTTTTTCGTTTTTAGGGGTGCAACTGCATCTAGGGTATTGCGCAAGGTTAAATTGAGTTCCTCAGTTAAGTGGTTAACTGATTTTTGTCCTCTGACGTCCTTGGGTAGGCAGAAGGAGTCTGGAAGGGCATCAATAAATTTTTGTGTTGTCTGAGAATTTATAGCACGACTTTTGATGCTCCTTGGTTGGGGTCTGAGCAGATTATTTGTTGCGATTGCAAACGTAATAAAATGGTGGTCCGATAGTCCAGGATTATGTGGAAAAACATTAAGATCTACAACATTTATTCCATGGGACAAAACTAGGTCCAGAGTATGACTGTGGCAGTGAGTAGGTCCAGAGACATGTTGGACAAAACCCACTGAGTCGATGATGGCTCCGAAAGACTTTTGGAGTGGGTTTGTGGACTTCTCCATGTGAATATTAAAATCACCAAAAATTAGAATATGATCTGCTATGACTACAAGGTCTGATAGGAATTCAGGAAACTCAGAGAGGAACGCTGTATATGGCCCAGGAGGCCTGTAAACAGTAGCTATAAAAAGTGATTGAGTAGGCTGCATAGATTTCATGACTAGAAGCTCAAAAGACAAAAACGCCATATTTTTTTTTGTAAATTGAAATTTGCTATCGTAAATGTTAGCAACACCTCCGCCTTTGCGGGATGCACGGGGGATATGGTCACTAGTGTAACCAGGAGGTGAGGCCTCATTTAACACAGTAAATTCATCAGGCTTAAGCCATGTTTCAGTCAGGCCAATCACATCAAGATTATGATCAGTGATTAGTTCATTGACTATGACTGCCTTTGAAGTGAGGGATCTAACATTAAGTAACCCTATTTTGAGATGTGAGGTATCACGATCTCTTTCAATAATGGCAGGAATGGAGGAAGTCTTTATCCTAATAAGATTGCTAAGGTGAACACCGCCATGTTTAGTTCTGCCCAACCTAGGTCGAGGCACAGACACAGTCTCAATGGGTATGGCTGAGCTGACTACACTGACTGTGCTATTGGCAGACTCCACTAAGCTGGCAGGTTGGCTAACAGCCTGCTGCCTGGCCTGCACCCTATTTCACTGTGGAATAGAGGAGTTAGAGCCCCATCTATGTTGGTAGATAAGATGAGAGCACCCCTCCAGCTGGGATGGAGTCCGTCACTCCTCAGCAGGTCAGGCTTGGTCCTGTTTGTGGGTGAGTCCCAGAAAGAGGGCCAATTATCTACAAATTCTATCTTTTGGGAGGGGCAGAAAACAGTTTTCAACCAGCGATTGAGTGCTGAGACTCTGCTGTAGAGCTCGTCACTCCCCCTAACTGGGAGGGGGCCAGAGACAATTACTCGATGCCGACACATCTTTCTAGCTAATTTACACGCTGAAGCTATGTTGCACTTGGTGACCTCTGACTGTTTCATCCTAACATCGTTGGTGCCGACGTGGATAACAATATCTCTATACTCTCTACACTCGCCAGATTTAGCTTTAGCCAGCACCATCTTTAGATTAGCCTTAACGTCGGTAGCCCTGCCCCCTGGTAAACAGTGTATGATCGCTGGGTGATTCGTTTTAAGTCTAATACTGCGGGTAATGGAGTCGCCAATGACTAGGGTTTTCAATATCCTCATCTATAAACAATATCCCAATAGAATTGAATGGTAAATTACGTATTGAATCATTTTGGAGTCACTTGTATTGTAAATAAGAACATAATATGTTTAAGTGGCTCCAAAATGACACAATACATTATTTACCATTAAATTCTATTGGGCACAACATCATCTGAAACACAACCGAAACACACTGCAAATGCATCCAACAAGAGTCCCAAGCTTGATGTAGTCATAGCCTGCTAGGAATATGGGACCAAATACTAAACTTTTGACAAAGTGTAATACACTATAAGTGAATTTGTCCAAATACGCATGACACCTACAAATGGAGGGCCTAGATAAATACAGTATATTTATTTCTAAACAGTAAAACAGACATGAATGAAAATACCCTCAAATAAAAGGTGACATTCTGTACTGTCACCTCATACAAAACATTTAATATCAAACCTAAAATGCTGGAGTATAGAGCCAAATTCATAGTTGAATGAATTCAAAAACCAAGGGTGGGTCAAAATTATTCAATAAAACAAATTTGGCCATGAAGAAGTTTCAGTAGATTAGGAACTGCTTCCTATAAAGCTATGTGGAGTATAATGTAGCTGGACATTGTCAAGTCTGCTTCCTATAAAGCTATGCGGAGTATAATGTAGCTGGACATTGTAAAGTCTGCTTCCTATAAAGCTATGTACAGTATAATGTAGCTGGACATTATAAAGTATGCTTCCTATAAAGCTATGTGGAGTATAATGTAGCTGGACATTGTAAAGTCTGCTTCCTCTAAAGTTATGTGTAGTATAATGTAGCTGGACATTGTAAAGTCTGCTTCCTATAAAGCTATGTGTAGTATAATGTAGCTGGACATTGTAAAGTATGCTTCCTATAAAGCTATGTGGTGTATAATGTAGCTGGACATTGTCAAGTCTGCTTCCTATAAAGCTATGTGGAGTATAATGTAGCTGGACATTGTCAAGTCTGCTTCCTATAAAGCTATGTGGAGTATAATGTAGCTGGACATTGTAAAGTCTGCTTCCTATAAAGCTATGTGGAGTATAATGTAGCTGGACATTGTCAAGTCTGCTTCCTATAAAGCTATGTGGAGTATAATGTAGCTGGACATTGTCAAGTCTGCTTCCTATAAAGCTATGTGGAGTATAATGTAGCTGGACATTGTCAAGTCTGCTTCCTATAAAGCTATGTGGAGTATAATGTAGCTGGACATTGTAAAGTCTGCTTCCTATAAAGTTATGTGTAGTATAATGTAGCTGGACATTGTAAAGTCTGCTTTCTATAAAGCTATGTGTAGTATAATGTAGCTGGACATTGTAAAGTCTGCTTCCTATAAAGCTATGTGGTTTATAATGTAGCTGGACATTGTCAAGTCTGCTTCCTATAAAGCTATGTGGAGTATAATGTAGCTGGACATTGTCAAGTCTGCTTCCTATAAAGCTATGTGGAGTATAATGTAGCTGGACATTGTAAAGTCTGCTTCCTATAAAGCTATGTGGAGTATAATGTAGCTGGACATTGTAAAGTCTGCTTCCTATAAAGCTATGTGGAGTATAATGTAGCTGGACATTGTCAAGTCTGCTTCCTATAAAGCTATGTGGAGTATAATGTAGCTGGACATTGTCAAGTCTGCTTCCTATAAAGCTATGTGGAGTATAATGTAGCTGGACATTGTCAAGTCTGCTTCCTATAAAGCTATGTGGAGTATAATGTAGCTGGACATTGTAAAGTCTGCTTCCTATAAAGCTATGTGGAGTATAATGTAGCTGGACATTGTAAAGTCATACACACAATTATATTACTTCTTATTGACATTCAACCTGGGAATGAAAATTTAAGCAATTAATGTACAAACATGTCTAAAACAAATCCTGCAACAAAGGACCAGGTGTGAATGTTCTGGGGGGTCTAAGTCTACCCCTAACCAGTTTCAATACACTGTTTGATTTCACCCCCAGACCCCAAAACACACCACATTCAAAACAGTTTCAACAGCCCCCCACCCGATGCAACTCAATATTAAGAAGGCATACAGTCAGTATACAGACCAATGCACTACCCCCAGGATCACAACAAGCCCCTCACACCTGGGACCACACACACACAATGTGAATGGAAATATATTATATTTTGTATATAATTACAACCCATCACAAGAAAGGGTGTTGGCTATTTTAGTTTTACAAGTAACATTTATTGGACATGTCCTTACTTTAAAAATATGCATGTTTGGTCTTGTTTGAATCAGCCCAATTATCTGGTTATAAATAAAATAACCATGATTGCCAGAATGTTTAATTCACATATCTGGCTATTAATAGATTGTGGAACTATGAAAAATAGGGAATAATGTTCCCAACACACCCACCTCACAGTTCCTACACAGACTCTGAGGCACCATGCAGGTCTGACACCAGAAGAGGCTGGTGGGAGGAGCTATAGGAGGACGGGCTCATTGTAATGGCTGGAATGGAATCAATGGAAGGTATCAAACACAAACATATGGAACCACATGTTTGACTGAGTTCCATTTATTCTATTATCTATAGCTCCTCCCACCAGACTCCACTGCCTGACAACCATTCTATTGTCTTGAGGACTTTACAACCATTTGGTCTGATCAAAGAGCAGGACACCCTTTCAAATAGATACATCCTCTCAGCCTTGATGACTAAACTAATCAAAGACTAACACACACACACCACAGTAATCAGATCATGGTGACTCCACAGTAATAACATTTATAACTCATAAGTCACCAGGTGTGATTTACCTTTTGACAGATGAAACCCTACATCAACTACTGATGACTCTTATGGGAGGAAGTGAGCATTTCACATATTAAGATATAATACAAGGATACTTCCTTTGTGTGTTGCACTTAGTCAATTGAAAATGTGCTTAAAATTTTGAAAAAACAGCCTTTTTGATGATCTGTTTTGAGTTTTGTATTAAGAGTTGTGAGATTTTACCACATACTTGTGAAAATAGTACAAAAGTGATTGTAAAATCTATAATACATGGATACTTCCTTAAATGTACTTATTTTGTGTTATGCAATTATGTTAGTGAAACAGAATAAGTTTAATGAGAGAATAAATAAGTCAAGTCCAACCATTACCTCTCTCCTCTTTCACATCCCTCTATCATCACTCCATGGGTGTGTCCCAATAATCTCTCCTTCCTCCTGAAGTGTATCATTCCTTCACTACTCCTCTCAAATGTAAAAGCATTGGATTGGTGTTGGCATGGGGTAGAGGGAGTTTACATATACCAGTCATTTCCTTTTAAATCCATGAAGGGAAGTGGACAAGTTCAAACTTAGAAAGGAGATAATAGTTCCACACCCCATGTGTCCTGATAACTACAGGAATGAAACCATATTGAGGTTGTCTGCTTTCTATAGTCTCCCGAGTGGCACAGTGGTCTAAGGCACTGCATCACAGTGATAGCTGTGCCACTAGAGATCTTGGTTCAAATCCAGGCTCTGTCGTAGCCGTCAGCGACCGGGCGGCGCACAATTGGTCCAGGGTAGGGGAGGGAATGGCCGGCAGGGATGTAGCTCAGTTGGTAGAGCATGGTGTTTGCAATGCCAGAGTTGTGGTTTCGGTTCCCATGGGCGCCAGTATGAAAAATATATATAATAATGGCAGGTAGCTTAGTGGTTAAGAGCGTTGTGCCAGTAACCGAAAGGTCGCTGGTTCTAATCCCCGAGCCAACTAGGTGAAAACGTCTGTCTGTGCCCTTGAGCAAGGCACTTAACCCTAATTGCTCCAGTAAGTCGCTCTGGATAAGAGCGTCTGCTAAATGACAAAAAAAAAAATAATAATAATAATATGCCATTCAGCGGACGCTTTTATCCAAAGCGACATACAGTCATGTATATATATATATATATGCACTAACGGTAAGTTGCTCTGGATAAGAGCGTCTGCTAAATGACGTAAATGTGTATGGTTTGAGAGAGAGAACATCAGGTAAAGTTCTGGGGGATGTCAGCCATGAAGTTGTCTAAACACAACTGGAACATAATTTGTTTGTGATTCATTGTTAATGGATTTTCCATTAGGAACACAGGGGGAAAACCTAACACAACAACACACATAACACACAACCAATAAAAACACAAAGGGGGAGGAAACCACTAAAGTCATTACCAAATTGTCATTTTCTAATGACAGGGAGAAAACATGTAAAATCTAGAAGACTACTTTAGATCTGGTCAGAAGAAGCCTAGTGCACTATGCAGGGAACAGGGAGAGATTTGGGACAGAGACAGTAACTCCTGGATGGAAATCTTCATTCTAATGACAGTGAGCAAATCTCCAATCTCCACCCTATTCCCTATGTAGTGCACTACTTTAGATCTGGTCAGAAGTAGCCTAGTGCACTACGTAGGGAACAGGGTGTCATTTGGGCCAGAGTCAGTAACTCCCCTGGGTATGAATTCTCTCTCTATCTTATCTGTCTTCTATATTATGTTCTCCTCTCCTCCTCTCTTCTCTCCTCTATTCACTCTATTCTATCATCCACACCACATGCCAGCTTCAACACAATCCATTTACAAGTTAAAGACACACCTTGGAATAAATAGCAAAGGAAAACTACTACTAGATGGATTTTTTATTTCCCATCACCATGAATCATATTTAATAACTGAACAGTAGCAGACCTAACTTCATCTGTTCCTGACTCTGGGTAGTGGATTAAAAAGACCATCAACCTCCAATGATATTAAAAGTACAATTCTGAACATTACTGATATACTGAGTGGCAAGTCAAGATATGTGCTGTATTTATTGTTTGGTTAATAGCACCACCAGCTGGACAGGTTTAATGTTGCTTGACTGAGCAGTATGGGAGAATAAAAGATGCCAAACTTATATGGAGGACTAAAAGTGCCACAATTAAATAAATAAATACACCATTAAATAATTACTTAAATGTGTCATTAATTAATTAAAATTAGAATTAAATACATAAATGTGTTATTAAATGTGTCATTAATTAATTCAAATACCGATTCATTTTATGTAAAATACATATATAATTATTTCACTATTTACATTTACATTTCATGATCCTGCATTGCAGTGATTCATGAATTACTTAAAACTGTCAAACTGACCCATCAAAGTCAGTGGGCGGGGCTAACGCGAATCTAGTCTGATCCATTGCTTTGGTCTGAAGTAGAGTAGGCCAACCTGGATAGAGACAATGGAGGATCTCCGTGAACTTTCCAGGGAGTTGGTTAGAGACATTTTAAACTTAGCAGAGGATGTAGAAGCAGGACCTGCTGACCCAGAGCATGTAGCTAGTAAAGCAGAGGAACTTATTGAAGTTGTTGGAGTCATTTCCGCACTTTCCGACGAAGATATCGACCACAGAGTGATTGCAAATCTAGAAGAAGTTGTCCACCGCTTCTCTGGTACCAGGGCACTTCAGGCCCAACACACACAGGGACCGGGGCGTTTGGCATTTGACATACCGAGTGCAGTTCTGGAGCATCAACTTCTTTGTGGAGTTCCCGCAGTTCAAATTGCAGCGATGTTCGGTGTGTCAAAGAGGACCATCAGGAGGCGCATGCAACAATACAGTTTAAGGTATTTACACTAAATTCATGAGTTTTCTGTTTATGAATTGCTGCTCTCATACACTCGGAAAGAATATGACGTTTAAGGTAACATTACTTGATGTTGTGTTTTTCTTGTTTGTACAGAAAGACAGATCTCTATTCAGCTGTGAATGATGAGGAGTTAGACCGTATTGTAAGTGAAATTCACAGAAGTCATCCAAACACCGGCTACAAGCTAATGCGTGGTCACCTGAATGCAAGAGGTGTGCATGTTCCAAGTGAGTAGATAATAATATGGGCATTATTTAAATGTATTTTTAATTTGGAGCTCTGCCCCTTTGAAAGGTGAAGGAAGCCCGCTTATGGAAAGACATCGCCTCTGAGATGTAGAATGTGTAGAAGAAATGTGAAGAGAAACACACATTTCAGGACGGCTGACTTGTGTCATCAGGATAGACATGTCCTGTGATTTTTAGCCTCCTGTTTAATAGAGGTGGAACAATATCTGACATTAATATTCTCAGCTGTCCGGATGTGACCCTGCTGTAAAGGGTATAATATAATCATAGAAAAGCAAAATATCATAGGAGGCAAAAAATCTCAGGTCATCTCTGTTCGAGCATGTGGTATCTATCTATCTATCTATCTATCTATCTATCTATCTATCTATCTATCTATCTATCTATCTATCTATCTATCTATCTATCTATCTATATATGTGTGTATATATATGTATATGTGTATATATGTATATGTGTATATATATGTATATATATGTGTGTATGTATATATATATATATATATAAATATATATATATATATATAAATATATGTATGTATGTATATATATGTATGTATATGTATGTATATATATATAAATATATATATGTATGTATGTATATATGTATGTATATGTATGTATGTGTATATATATATATATATATATATATATATATGTATATGTATATATAATTTTTTATATATGTGTATATATATGTGTATGTATATATATATATATATATATATATACATACATATATACATATATATATATATATATATATATATATATATATATATATATATATATATAGTATGTATGTATGTATATGTACAATATCTGACAGTAAAGTACATTTTTGAAGCTGTGGTGGTTCTGTAATAGTGTACTGTTTTACACACATTATTTATTTTATTATGACACCACTATATCCTCAAAATAAGTAGCCAGTGAATGTGTGGTTATTCATTTTAAATTCCTCCCCTCAGTCTCAAGACTGCAAGAGTCTTTACGCAGAGTCAATGCAGAGGGAGTCTACATGAGACGTCTGAGGCTGCGTGTATTAAGGCGACGGCAGTATTTTGTTCCTGGCCCAAACTCTTTGTGGCATATAGATGGCCACCATAAGCTTATCAGGTCAGTGATATTAGCAGATAAACAATGCATCTTTCTATATGTTTCATTACAATTGTTATACAATAAAGTTATATTTTTTCATGTGTTTGCAACAGGTGGAGATTTGTTGTCCACGGTGGGGTGGATGGATTCAGTCGTTTAGTGGTCTACCTGACTGTGGCCGGCAATAATAGAGCTCATACGGTCTTACAGAGCTTTATCGCCGCTGTTGAGCAGTATGGGCTGCCATCAAGGGTACGGTCTGACAAAGGGGGGAGAATGCAGATGTAGCAGAATTCATGATCAGAAGCAGAGGTACCGACAGGAATTCACACATCACAGGCAGAAGTGTCCACAATCAGCGGTAAAGAAATATGTTTGGCAACTAGGCTCACACAACTAACATACTAGTTGAATGTACTTTAGCATATGTCATAAATTAACAATTTCTCAATTTTATCCTAAACACAGAATAGAGAGGATGTGGAGAGATGTTTATGAACATGCCCTGGACCTCTTCTATCAGATCTTTACTTCATTGGAAGATCAGGAGACACTGAATCCAGACAATGAAGTCCATCTTTTCGCTCTGCACCGGATTTTCCTTCCACTGGTTCAGCAAAGCCTCGACTCTTTGAGATGCTTGGAACTTCCACGGTCTTAGAACTGAAAGGAATCAGTCACCACAGCAACTCTGGAGAAGTTACAGAGAGCAAGGCCCTGAGGAGGATCCTACTGAGGTTAACAATGAACTTTAAACACTTTCTTAAAATTGTTTCCCCAAAGGAATTATGGGAGAAAAAAATGGTGCTAAATGTGATACTTTAAATGAAACATTTACTATAGATTATTGTCTCTTTAAAATCTCCCGAGCTTTTAAAGATCAACCTGTGAGCTGTAGTTTCTACAGTGCATACTATGCAAAGCTGTATTATTTTAAAAAAACTGAATAAGTAACATTTCATTTCTCACTGCCTTGGTGACCAAAAATAACAATCTTGTGTAAGGACATGTCAAACTAGTTTTAAGTACAAGACTGATTATGCTTGTCATCCATTCAGGTTCCTGAAGAATATGGGATCGATTGGAACGGACCTCACTGCCTTCATCGAGGCACTGTGTCAGTCCCCGAGGTTCAGCTGGCCCGTGAGCTCTCAGATGAAGAGGTTGCAATTTTGCCAGCTCCAGGAGTTTCTGTTACTGATGCACTTAGACTATATGTAGAGACTGTGGAAGTGTTATCAAGAATCTTAGACTGATGTCCAACCCATGTTTTTATTTGTTGTGTTAGAACAAGCAAGGAAAAACTGAAAGTTTACTTTCCTTTTAAAAGAAAGGAAAAAAAGCTGTTTCTTTGAAGCTTCCTGTCTCATTATGGTCCACAGAATGACTAACATGAATGCTGTACTGTTAGCACTGAAGGTGCAGAACAGTTTGATTTTAGTAAATGGAAGAAAAAAAAGTCAACTACTGCACAGTGTGTTAATGTTTTCAAAGACACTGAACTTGTGTCAATTCATCTGAACTGTGTATGCATTGACATTAGGGCTGGGCAATATGGAGAAAATCAAATATCACATTTTTGACCTAACACCTTGATGTCGATATTGCAACGATATTGTAAGGCCTCCCCCTTGTTGGAGCTTCGGAAACACTTCCATCAGTTTATTTGTTATAACCATGGGATCGTGGTCATTCCCTGGAGAAAAAAACAAAACAAAATCATAACTCACCTCAGCTTAAATTAAGCAAATAAGCCTGTGATAACTATTATTGACACTATGAACACCAATTAAGTTTGAGTCACTATAAAAAGAAATGCAAATAATTTCAACAAGCCACAGACAGTACAAACTTTTTTTTACTTTTGGTAAATGCCTAGTTTCGCACTGACCTGAAAATGTTACTTTTTGCTCTCCAAGTCCTGAAGTAAGAAGTTCAGCTTTAAACAGTACGCTTGGAATTTTATCCGCATTGTGGTCAGCCAAACAACAGACAGTGTGTGTGTAGCTTCTTCGGCTAACTTGGACTTGTGCTGGTCGTCTCGTCATATTCCTTCTGGCTCCAATGTTATATGGCGCAAAGAGCCTTGCTACCTCCGCTGCAACACAGAAAAACGTAACAGCTCAATGGTCACCAGTCAGCTAAAACAGCCTCTACTTCTATCTTGGGATGCTCAAGCCAGCTAACACCATTTAGCCGATTAGCGAACTAGCTAGGTTTATGCTTCCCCCCATTAACAATAAACGTGTCACGCACGAAGCATCATAATACCGCATGCAAATACATGTTCGAGTCGATCTAATTTAACCTACACGTGTGTCCCGAATCATTAAATAGTAGCACACCTGGCTAACATGAAATTACTTAGCTTACCTTGGACAGGTGTACGTGATTGAGCGGCCGGTATCTGCTGTGACTGAGCTGCCGGAGTCACCGGTGCCGCGGGAGCCGTTGGACTTCTGCTCAGAGCTTCCTCAATCAAATTCGCTGCTTCTCTCAGCAGCTCCGGGCAACTTTTAGACATTTTGTCCTGCACCTCACACAGCGTCTCAACATTGGGGCTAGCAGGACCGAGTCTTCTCTTAATTTTTAGCCGTTGCAATGAAAGTTCTGTTTAACCGTGTAACTAAACCAACGTAGAGGTGAATAGCGCCACCCAGTGTATTGGAATGTGTTCAGTAGCTCTGCATCAATCCATTATCCGGAATTGATTTGTCTTGGCTTGATGCAGAGGGTAACCAATCAGGCGTTAGGTTCCGCCTACCAACTTTTGATGGGTCAGTTTGACAGTTTTAAGTAATTCAGGAAGCACTCCAACGCAGGACCATGAAATGTAAATGTAAATAGTGAAATAATTATATATGTATTTTACATAAAATGAATCGGTATTTGAATTAATTAATGACACATTTAATAACACATTTATGTATTTAATTCTAATTTTAATTAATTAATGACACATTTAAGTAATTATTTAATGGTGTATTTATTTATTTAATTGTGGCACTTTTAGTCCTCCATAAACTTAGGGCCGGTTTCCCGGACATCTCCATTAAACATGCTTTTTAGTCTAGGACTAGGCTTCATCTGTGTCCGGGAAACCTGCCCATATAGTTTAAGTAGAAAGTAAGTTATTCCAGCTTGTAGTGGGCTGACTAGTCCTTGGGAATTGTCCGTTTGTTCCTGGACCATTTTCCATGCAGCTCCAGGTGACAGAGAACACATCAATATGATTAATGTGAATGTACAAGATTAAAACATTGCACAAATATGAATGAATTGAATTGTAATTCATAAAATCTTCTGAAGATCAAATCAGTCAAATAATTGTACATACTGTAAAACAGAGCAGAATGAATCATCACATCTGGGGACAATCACCACCAGCATGACTAGTATCTATGTGGACCCTACTACAGTTTAACCAGCTCAGCTATAGACTACACCAGCATGACTAGTATCTATGTGGACCCTACTACAGTTTAACCAGCTCAGCTATAGACTACACCAGCATGACTAGTATCTATGGGGACCCTACTACAGTTTAACCAGCTCAGCTATAGACTTCACCAGCATGACTCGTATCTATGTGGACTCTACTACAGTTTAACCAGCTCAGCTATAGACTACACCAGCATGACTAGTATCTATGTGGACCCTACTACAGTTTAACCAGCTCAGCAGTACTATCATAGAGCCAAAACCCAGGATAGAGGGGCTGAGTGAATGTGGTCTGGACTCTGTGGAGGAGGGTCATTGTATCAGAGACACTGTAGAAGGACAGAGTACCTGCCTTGTGATCCAGGTCCACTCCTACTCTGGAGGACTGAGGGCCTGATACTTTAGTCTCAACATTGTGTCTGAACCAATAACCACCTCTATAACACACTAAACTCCAGGACTTGTCATTGAATCCAAATGCACCATCTGTCCCTGTTCTGCTGATGTCTTGATATGAGACTGCTGTATAAACACACTCCCCACTCCACTCCACCTCCCAGTAACAGCGTCCAGACAGACCCTCTCTACACAGAACCTGGTAGTGGTTTGTGAATCTGTCTGGATTAACAGGATATGGTTGGTCTTGGCCTTTATTGGTCACCTTTCTGTTCCCTTCAGACAGAGAGAGGCATTTTTGTGCTGTGTTTGGGTCCAGTGTGAGCTGACAGGAATCTGGGAGAAGAGCAGAGCAGAGACCAATGAGGGGAGTTAGAACAATAAGTTAAGTCAGATACTGTATCTACCCTGTCTTTGATTAGAGCACAGCAGAGATCAAATCAGAGAAATATGAGGAGTCAGATAGATACCCAGTCTTTGATTAGATCTACTATTGCTATATATTTCTAGAGGGATTGTTAGGAGTGTCAGTAAAAAGAGACTGTTAGTTACTTCAGAATAAAGAGACTCACATTGTAAGAACTGTTCTCTGGTCTTGGGCTCTGGAGGCAGTACAACATCCACTATATTCACTACAGACACACAAACACATTCACAGAGAGAGGGAATGTTATCATCACACCATATTCCACATGTATATGACTAGTAGGGAACTTTCAATGGTCTAAAGTTGATGTTCTTATTATTTTCAACACACCTGTAGTGGAGAACTTGGTCCATTCTCCTTTAAGGACGTCTTCTAGTTTCTCTCTCAGTTCAGACACAGTCTTACTCACATCTCCAAAGTACTGAAGAGGACAGACAACGATACTGGGTAAGTCTGAAGATACACTGGTACTGGAGAGAGACTGATAACTCTGGAGAGAGAGAGAGAGAGAGAGAGAGAGAGAGAGAGAGAGAGAGAGAGAGAGAGAGAGAGAGAGAGAGAGAGAGAGAGAGAGAACAGAACCAAATGATTGAGAGTTTCACATTGAGTTTTAGTTTCATATCACATGTATCAAGGCAGATTAGTTACCTGGAGGAAATGGATGTGATCCTCTGTGTGTGAGAGCTGCTCCAGCTCAGTGCTTCTCTTCCTCAGCTCAGCTATCTCCTGCTCCAGTTGCTCCAGGAGTCCTTCAGCTTGACTCACTTGAGCCTTCTCTTGGACTCTGATCAGCTCCTTCACCTCAGAGCGCCTTCTCTCAATGGAGCGGATCAGCTCAGTAAAGATCTTATCACTGTCCTCCACTGCTGCCTGTGCAGAGCTCTGTTAAGAGAGAGAGAGACTGACTTGTCTTACTTTAATGAGCCATCCTCATTACACTAACACCCCCACCCCTAAAAGCACATTGTGTGCCACCACAACCTCCACACAATCAGTGTGGATG